>NC_089235.1:47151291-47417031 GCF_963924675.1 Phocoena phocoena | reverse complement strand
TAACTAAGTGAATCAGCTATACATATACATATATCCCCATATCTCCTCCCTCTTGCGTCTCCCTTCCACCCTCCCTATCCCACCCCTCTAGGTAGACACAAAGCACGGAGCTGATCTCCCTGTGCTATGTGGCTGCTTCCCACTACGTATCTATTTTACATGTGGTAGTGTATACATGTCCATGCAACCGGCTGTGTCATTCTTCTAAAGGTTGTGCCCTGCTCCCTTCCCTCCTGTTTCAGAGGTTGCAATTAAGACACTCATACGGAGGACTCTAGTGGGTTGATGGGTGGCTCCCCCAAAAGATATGTCCATGTCCTAGCCCCAAAAACCTGTGAATGTGACCTTGTTTTGAAAAACGGTCTTTGCAGATATAATTAAGAATCCCGAGATGAGGTCATCCTGGATTATCCAGGTGTGTCCCAAATCCAATGACAAGTGTCCTTATAAAGAGCAGAAGAAGAGAATTCACAAATACAGAGGAGAAGGTCATGTGAAGACAGAGGCAGAGATTGAAGTTATAAAGCCAAAGAAAGCCTGGAGCCACCAGAAGCTGGAAGGGAAACTTTGGAGAGAGTGCAGCCCTGAGGACACCTTCACCTTGGATTTTTCGCTCCCAGAACTATGGAAGAATTAATTTCTGTTGTTTTAAGCCACCCAGTTTGTGGTAATTTGTTTCAGTAGCTACAGGAAATTAATAACAAGGACCAATTGCAAACCACAGCCCATCCCCACCCTGAAAGGAAAAGATAAGGGGCCATGGTCTGAAGTGGTGAAGGCAGAGATAAGTGAAACTCAAAGGGTCAATGAAGGACTTTCATAGTTTGCTGCATACAATGGAGTGGTTTGTGCACTGCACAACGGTGGGCACCATATACAGCATGGTTGTAGATCTGAATATTTATTGCTTGTTTTCTTTCTGCAGGGGTCAATAAGGTATCTTGAGGAAGGGATGCCTCTTCCTAAAACACACAAAACTACCCTATGACCTTGTTGGTTTTTGGTGAGAAACATCTAGATAGCCCTGTCCAATAGAACTTTCTGCAAGTATGGAAATGTTATAATTGCGCCATCCAATAGAGTAGCCATGAGTCACATGTGACTCTTGAGCACTTAGAATGTGGTTTGTGCAACTGAGGAGCTGAATTTTTGGCTGTGTTGGGTCTTCGTTGCAGCACGCGGGCTTTCGTTGGCGGCGAGCGGGGGCTACCCTTCTTTGCAGTGCGCGGGCATCTCATTGCAGTGGCTTCTCTTGTTGCAGAGCACGGGCTCTAGGCCCGTGGGCTTCAGTAGTTGTGGCTCGCGGGCTCTAAAGCACAGGCTCAGTAGTTGTGGTATACGGGTTTAGTTGCTCCACGGCATGTGGGACCTTCCCGGACCAGGGCTCGAACCAGTGTCCCCTGCGTTGGCAGGCGGATTCTTAACCACTGTGCCACCAGGGAAGCCCCGAATTTTATTTTAATTAATGTAAATTTAAAAAGCCACTAGGTCAAGAAAATGGAAGCTCAGGACTGCTTGGTGTAGAATTTAGTCACCAGAAGCCTGGCCAATATTCACTAGATATTGTTCATGGGCCCCTCTGCAACTGTAGTCCTTATTGAGTTGAGGGGGGGTCAGTCAGGGACCAAGGTGGAGGTAGAGGTGGTGACAGGGAGCGAGGAGTGCCCGGAAGTATGAGAAATGCCCAGCTGGACTGGAGCAAGGGTCCAACAGCAGAAGGAGGAAGAGAGAAAGGCTTGCCCAAGGAGGTAAGAGCTTTCTCTCCAAATTGCTGGCTTTCCCTACTCTTAGTAAACTTTCATGAATCTGTCAATCATGAAGTTAGCTATACTCTTTAGGAACCCTCCCTCCCTTTTTTTCTGGCTGCACTGTGCTACTTGCAGGATCTTAGTTCCCTGACCAGGTATTGAACCTGGGCCCTGTCAGTGAAAGAGTCGTGTCCTAACCACTGGACCACCAGGGAATTCCCTCTTTTAGAGCCTATTTTTGCTTTCAGCTTTCAGTTTGGAATAATGAATTTTTGTGTGTGTGTGTGTGTGTGTGTGTGTGTGTGTGTGGTACGCCGGCCTCTCACTGCTGCGGCCTCTCCCGTTGCGGAGCACAGGCTCCGGACGTGCAGGCCCAGCGGCCATGGCTCACAGGCCCAGCCGCTCCTTGGCATGTGGGATCTTCCCGGACGGGGGCACGAACCCGTGTCCCCTGCATTGGCAGGCGGACTCTCAACCACTGTGCCACCAGGGGAGCCCTGGAATAATGAATTTTTATTTGGAGATAATCATAGAGATGGGCAGGGGGTGCCAGTCTGGGGGCTCCTGGGCCTCGGGGTCATTCACTCCTTGAAAGGGGGCTCTTTAGGAGCAGGTCTGTTTAAGCTCCCAATCAAGCCTGCTATGGGAAGGTGGGAGCTCTCCCTGTCTATGCCACCCCACATCGCCCAGGTATAGTGTCTAAACTCCTGTCTGGAGAGCAAGACATTTGCCCAGCTGCACCTTCATCCCTTGAAGGGACCTGAAGACTCCTCCAAGGTGGGAAGAAAGGTCTAATATGTCATTTGGTGATCATCACACTCTCCCCACATGTTGGTAAGCAATGAGTGTGAATTTACTGAAGACTTTTAGGGGTAAGTGCTAGACAGACAGTGAAGGCCTGGCTATTCCAGCAACATCAGCATCACCTGGGAGCTTGTTAGTGATGCAGACTCTCAGACCCACCTGATGGAATCAAGACTAGGTTGTAAGGCTCCCCATGTGATTGGGGATGCACAGTAAAGTTTGAAACACTGCTCTAGAACAAGGCCCATTCCCTGACATTGATTTAATGGACTTGTTTTGAATTAATTAATGGAGCCGAACTGACCTTGCTGTTTCAGAATTTTGTTGATTTCACCACCCTGGAGAACCTTCCAGTAAAACATAAATCTGCCAAAATAGTTTCCAAGCTCGATTATCCCAGACGGAATCCCCTCCAAGGGCGTGGATGTTCTGAAAGCTCAGGATAAAATGTATTCCACATCCCTGATCTTTGCGAGGGAGACACTTTGGGAGTGTGGTGGAGAGCGAGAACCTCCTTTCAGGGCCAGCTCTGAAGCTCGGCTCTGCATTGGTGGCAACTTTTCCTGCCACACCTGAGAGGACCTGGGCTCTGCCCCCGTGGAGAACAGTTACAGTATCTCCATCCTCACCTGTGGTTTCCCTTCACCAAAGCCTGGCAAAGAGGTGGCCCTTCTCAGGATTTTCTGAACAGAGCCAGCGGCCCATGGCTATCAAAAGAGTACATGAGCCTACTATCAAAGGGCTTAAAGAGACACAGAATCACCCAATTAGAAAGTGGTATTAAGCAACCTATTTTTCCATCGACAGATGAATGGATAAAGAAGATGTGGTACATATATACAATGGAATATTACACAGCCATAAAAAGGAACGAAATTGGGTCATTTTAGCAATGTGGTTGGACCTAGAGTCTGTCACACAGAGTGAAGTAAGTCAGAAAGAGAAAAACAAATACCGTATATTAACGCATATATACGGAATCTAGAAAAATGGTACTGATGAACCTATTTGCAGGGCAGGAATAGAGACAGAGACGTAGACCATGCACTTGTGGACATGGCAAGGGTGGGCAAGGGGAGGGTGGGATGAATTGAGAGAGTAGCATTGACATATATACCCTACCATGTGTAAAACAGATAGCTAGTGGGAAGCTATCTGATCTCCCTGCTATATAGCACAGGGATATCAGCTCAGTGCTCTGTGATGACCTAGAGGGGTGGGATAGGGAGGGTGGGAGGGAGGGGATATGGAGATATATGTATACATATATCTGATTCACTTTGTTGTACAGCAGAAACTAACACAACATTATTAAGCAATTATACTCCAATAAAAAAAAAAGAAAGTGGTATTAGCAGATCTACGACATCCCATACAGCAGGAGATGCAGCTGTTGAAAATAATTTTTTAAGAGGTTGTTAATTTTACAAAAAGCAGATTGTAAAATAGAATTATAGTCTTTTCATTTTCATTTTATTATATTATTATTATTATTTGGCTGCACCATGCGGCTGGCAGGATCTTAGCTGCCTGACCAGGGATCGAACCTGGGGCCCCGGCAGTGAAAGCGTTAGTCTAACCACTGGACCTCCAGGGAATTCCCCTTTTCATTCTTAAATAAAAATATATCTCTAGTCAGAGAAAAAAATGCCTGGAAGGATATATCCCAAAATCTGTGGTGTCAACGCTCATTAGCCATAGGACACCAAGAACGTATGTGTAGTAGGGCTTATGGGCAGTGTGGGGCATCTGGGTAAGAAGATGCTAGAAAGGAATTAGTATCAGGTTTGAGCTTGTGGTCGGTGCTTTGGGGGTGGTTCAAGCAAGCAGGGCTCTGCTTTGAATTGGATGCTGCTGGGAAGCAGGGTAATTTTATGATTGGATATCTTAATAATTCACATCAAGATGAATGGAACGAGGCTATAATTGGTAATAACTAAACAAAAACAACAGTTACCCATTAGCCAGAATAGGGAGATGTCTGGTTAGTTTTGTGGTTTGGACGATCCTCTTGTTATTGTCTTGTGTAGATGCGATTACAGAATGGTCGTGTCTTTGTCTTGATCTCCACGATGGCAGTGGCCTTGGGTGATGTGGGGGTTCTGTGGAGCTGGTTATGCTCAATGGGAGAATGGCAGGCAACATGCTTTGTCCACAAGACCAAGGCCCGGCTGTGAGTGTTGCCAGCTCTGGCCATCAGGGGCTGTTTTGCTCTTTCTTAGTGGGGGCACCTCTGTGTGTTGGGATTAAGAGTGATTTTCACTTTCTACTTCATATTCTGGAAAAAAAAATTTTTTTAGTCATGTATTACATTTATCTTTAGAAAAATAGCTATTTCCTTTCTGAGAAAAAAAAAAAAAACACCTATATAAGAAAATGCTAAACTGGATAAACCATATGCCAGTGCATTTGGTTTGGTGGGAGGGGCAGACAGCCCAGCTGAGTGCCCGGAACAAGAGTCACAAACGGTGTCAGCTCCACATCCTGCAGAGCAGCTCCACTCGAACATTTCCCCAGGAGGGAGGCTGGGCGTGCCAGCATTCGAGTGTAGACTGGATGGAGATTGGGGTTGCTCAAGACCTCACTCCAGGGTCCAGGTGGTTAGAAACATGGCTGGCTTGTCAATACTGGGCGGAGGCCACCTGGACACCTTGGACACCCGCTTGGTGGGGCTGCCAGGTAAGAGGCAGGGACATGGCCTAGAGCTGTGGCTCTCAGCTTGGCCTGCCCACTAGAATGAGCTGGGTCGGTTGTCACCCTCCCACACCTCCAGGGCTCAGCAACCCTGACCAATTCCATCAGGATCCCTGGGGGGCAGGGCCCAAGCATGAGCATTTCTTGGCACCCCAGGAGATTCCTCCAACTAAACCCTGCTCCTCCGGCCCTTGTTCATTCTACTTCTGTAATCGCTACCCTCGTCTTTTCCACTCCCGTCACCTCTAGTGCAGGTCAGAGCTTCACTTCTCTCAATCATCCCTGTCCTCCACACTCCCTGACTGATCTTTGTGAAAAAATAATCGAGGTTACTGATTCTCAGCTCTGGCAGGGTACTTGAATCTCCAGGGGAGACTGAAAAAGCATTCCCAGTGCCTGGCTCCACCCTTCGAGTTTCTGATTCCATTGGTCTGGGGTGGAGCCCAGGCACTGGTATTTTTTTTAAAGTTTCGCAAGGGATCCTGTTGGGCAGCCAGGGTTGAGAACCACTGCTTTAGGCTTTTACTGCCCAGCCCAGCAGGGAACAAGCAAAGGAGCTAACCCTGGAAACTGAGGCTCGGGAGTTCTTCAGGGCTCCTCTAGGGGAGCATGTCACAAAGGGGAGGGGCCCTTCTCCCCCACTTTGCCAGAGAAGACCACAGAGCTCTGTCTGTTCATGTCCGGGCAGCCAGGAGGGGTGGCGGGGGAGAAATTCAGCAGCTACAGTGATAGTACCTGGTGATGAGATGGTCCCTGGCAGAGGAGGACTGGACAAGGAGAGGGATGAAAAGATGGGAATTATGTCCTAGCTGATGTCCTGAATCACTTGAGGGGAACTTCGCGGAGGGCTGGCTCTCACAGCAGCACATGGGGGCAGGAGCTGGGGAAACAGCATGCATCTCAGTGAACACTTGGTTGTGAAGAGCTCTGAGCCTGGGAGGCCCACAGTGGATGCTGTGGGGTCCTGCCCCATCCCCTTTCAGGGCCCAGGCGCTCCACCCCCACGGAGGGGAGCTTGCCTGCTGACTGCTCACAGCCCAGTCCTCCCCCAGGCATTGCACTCTGATGAAGGGAGCTGCCAGCTTCAAGGCAGTGCCCCTCCCCAGGGGCAGCCTGCATACAATGACTAGTCGACAAGGAGGGGGACGAAGACCCAGGGCCCATGCCTTCTTTGAGGACATCCCAGCTTCAGAGCTCCCCGCGGGATCAGCTGAGGTATCTGGGGCAAGTGCATCCCAGTGCTTCCTCTGCCTCTGCCCTAATCCTGCTTCCCTCACTCCCCTGCAGGTGCTGCTCTGGCTTTCTCCCCAGTAAGCCTCCCCATGTGCAAATCTCTGCCCTGGGTCTGTTTCCAGGGTGCCCGACCTATGAGAAAGGCCCTTAATTTATGTGTGTGGGTGAAGGATGAACAGGGCTAGAGGGGTATGAAGGAGGGCTGCATTACAGCTGCTTTGGGGGCCTCATGGAACATTTGTAGGTTCAAAGGACATGAAAACTGCAAATCTGATCATATACCTTCCCTGCTTAGAATTCCTCGGTGCCTCCCTACCACCTCTGGGATAACTTCTGAGCCCCTCAGCATGGCTTCTGAGCTCTCTCGTAATCTAGCGTGACCACCAGCTCCCCCTCGCCCTTGCTCTCCAGGCAGTCAAAACTGTCTGCAGTTTTCCAAACCTCTGCCTCTACACAAGCTGCTCACTGTTTCTAGAAGCCCTTCTTCATCTGGGTCACCTGCATTCCCTCTGCACTGAAATCATGTCTCCTTGCTCCCCTTCTGGCCTGGATATTCTGTGAGGCGCAGGCCAGCTCTTATCTGACTGCCTCTCTAGGGCCCAGCACAGTGGTACATCAGGCTGCACAATAGTACCATGGCAGAGGCCCATTCATTCATTCAACATTTTTTTTTATTGTAAAATGCATGTAAGATAAAATTTGAAAGTGTACAATTCAGTGGCATTTAGTATATTCACAGTATTTTGTAATGATCACTCCGTCTACTTCCAGAACATTTTCATCACTCCCCCAAAAAACCCCTATCCATTAAGCAGTCACTCTTCATTACCCTCCCCTCCCAGCCCCTGGCAACCATTAATTTACTTTCTGCCTCTACGGATTTGCCTATTCTGGATATTTTATATAAATGGAATCATACAATGTGTGGCCTTTTGTGTCTGGCTTCTTTCACTTATAATGTTCATCCATGTTATAGCATGGATCAGTACTTCATCCCTTTTTACGATGGAATAATATTCCATTGTATGGATATATCACGTTTTGTTTATCCATTCATCAATCGATGGACACTGGAGTTGTTTCCACCTTTTGGCTATAGTGCTGCTATGAACATTTGTGTACAAGTTTTTGTTTGAACACCTGTATTCAATTCTCTTGGATATATATCTATATATATATTAGAACTGCTGGGTTATATGGTAACTGTCTGTTTAACTTTTTGAGGAACTGCTAGACTTTTCCACAGTGGCTGCCCCATTTTACATTCCCACCAGCAATGTAGGAGGGTTCCAGTTTCTCCACATTCTTGCCAACCCTTGCTACTTTCTGTTTTTTTTTTTCTTTGGATTATAGCCATACTAGTGGGTGTGAAGTGGTATCTCATGGTGGTTTTGATTTGCTCAATACGTGTTTTTGACCCCCTACTGTGTGCCAGGCACTGGGCTAGGCACTGGGGATCCTACAGAGAACAAAACTGACAAAGGCTCTGCTTTGGTGGAATTTCCATCCTAGTTGGGGGATGACACAGGAGAATGAAGTTAGGAGACTTAACAGTGTTAATTAGCAGGCACTTTAGTACCACTGGGCTGCAGCTGGGAGAGCAGAGAAGCGAGCTCTTTGGGCCTCTTCTACTTCTCCTCGCCCTGGTGGGTGGAGCAGAGTTTGCAAACTCAAAGGCTTACCGGGCACCGGGCACCACTAGAGGAGAGAGCTAGAGGGTGAGTGCACATGCACGTGTGTGTGTATCTTGGGGGGTTGGCGCTATGGCAAACTAGGGGGCGCCAGCCCTGCTTCTAGGGGCAGATTCCACTTAGCACTGGTTTCTTACTGCCAAGTGGTAGATAGACCTGGGTCTGGCCAAGCTCTGGATTGAAATAAGATTTTTATGGGAAATCTTCCAACTTTTACATGATGGCACAGACACTTTTTTTTTTTTTTTTTTTTTTTTTGCGGTACGCGGGCCTCTCGCTGTTGTGGCCTCTCCCATTGCGGAGCACAGGCTCCAGACGCGCAGGCTCAGCGGCCATGGCTCACGGCCCCAGCCGCGCCGCGGCATGTGGGATCTTCCCAGACCGGGACCCGAACCCGTGTCCCCTGCATTGGCAGGCGGCCTCTCAACCACTGCGCCACCAGGGACGCCCGGCACATACACTTTTAAAACATTGTCTGGGGCCCATTTTGGTGAACTGTGTACCAGTTTGTGATTCTGTCATGGATATGTTTCTGAGGCAGAGCCTCATTCATAGAGGCAGCATCTCTATTCCCAGGTGGACCTGGGAATCTGCCTTCTTAACAAGCCTCCTCTCTGCCCGCCTCCTTCCCCAGGCAGTCTGATGCCGCTGGAGCTGGAGAAGCACCAGACAGGTGTTGTAGGGAAGGCAGCCTCCCACGCAGCAGAGGGCTGGGCGGGCGGGATCACGTTCCCTGGTTGTGCAGGCACTGGAGCGCGCGTGGCCTGGTCCCAGTTTCTCAGGGCCAGCAGCCATCCAGAGTACATACCTCCGTGTGCCAGGAACAGGGGAGGGGTGGAGAGGGCCCTGCAGGGAGAGCCTCCCCAGCCTCCCTCTGGCTCTCCACAGCACCACGTGGTTAGATGCCTGTGCCGGTGGCTTTTACCCTAGTGGGCAGTGCTGCCGCCCCATGCCTGTGGCTTCCTGGTGCACTTTCTCTGGATTGAAAGCCTTTGGGGAGATGGCTCAAATAGAGGTGTCAAGTTCTAAGAGAAGGCAGCTGCAGGCCTACGGACAGATAGATGCAATATGTTTGTCAGTCTCTTGCTTAATTGTCACAACTGCAATTAAAACTAGCAGTTCTCTGACAGGGGTGTTGGTTTCACAAATCCACAGGCTCCTCTTTAATAGCTGTGAACTACCTGGCCTCTGTAAGGTGTTTATTCTGAAGCCGCCATGACACTTCGCGGGGTCTGTCTGGTGACTTGGGGTGCTCTGTGGGGTTACTATTCTAATCCAATATTTATAGGTTCAAGAACTATAGAAGCGTTCTCTCCCCCTCTGTGTTCCCTGTCAGCTCACTAGTGATGAGGCATATGGAAGGAGCAGATATGTTTGTTGGCAAAGAGAGACATGGAAGAAAAGATAAATCTGGGGTTCGCCTGTTATGGGGATAATCATCAAAGGGACCCATTCCACTCACCCCACCAACCCCCAAACACTTGTTTACATATTGTAGCTAAAGAAGGAACTTTGGTTGATTTCCCCAACAGGAAATAGCAAAGAATAAATTAATAAGCTTTGTTTCTATGTACATTTCTATCCCTAAAGGGTCCATTTAAACAGCATCTTCTACCTAGATTACTCTCAGTAAATAATTTTAGTTGTTAAGAACCATAATCAACATAAAATATAACTGCTGTAAAACGGTATAGTAGTCTTTATACCTGTAATAAAATATCACACTTAGTAGAGATTACGGGTGATAAGAACGGAGGGCTAATGTTTACGGAGCTCTTACCGCAGACTGGGCTCAGTACTACGTGATTTACTTGGATTATCTCACTTAATCTTTACAACCCTGTGAGATTTAATCCTCAGAACCACTCAACCAGGGAGGTAATATCACCATTTTACAGATGGGGAAACTGAGTCTTAGAGGTTGAATGTGTTAGGTGCTTAACATGGTTCCTATCATGGAATCCTTAGGCTGATCCTGCGAGATTCCCCTCCCAACAGCCCTATGGAAAAGTATTATTACCTTTTCAGTGGATGAGGGAACTGAAGTGTCAAGGTGTTAAGTATGTGCATGGTTGCATAGCGGGTATATTAGGTAGAGGAGATTGGATTTGAACCCAGGGATGTAGCTCCAGAACCCGCCCTTTAACCTCTAAGTTACCTCAGCCAGTGAAACACAGTTTAGACAGCCAAACACATGTGAATGTGTTCATTGTGTCAGTGTTTGTAATGGGGAAAAAGCTGGAAACCACCTAAATGTCCCTCAGCGGGGGAAGGTCACACCACACATCCTGGTCACACCAGGATGCACACATTCTAGATGGTACAGGTAGATATTAAAAGGAGCAGGTGGCTTTTGTATGTGCTGATGTGGAACGGTATACATGATTTATTAAGCGAAAAAGGCTAGTTGCTAAATAATATGCATAGCATAATACCACTGAAAAATATGGGGGTGTGTTATATTGCATCAATCAGGGGCACACTCATATTGGATAATGTGAGGAGAATTCAATGAAAGGAATACTTACAGAGCTGTGGGCAGGATACAGGGAGACCACCAGGCATGGCACTGCAGTACCCTGGGGAGTATAACACTGGGGGCTCTACTGACTGCTGGAACCCAGAGGTAGAACGGTGTGGAGGGGTCACTCCCCAGGAATTGAGACCCTCCTCCCTAGAGGGATGCAGTCACCCCACTGTGACAGCCAGGGAGGGAGATGGGAAATCAGTCCCCTGACCTCAGTCTCTTCCTGCCAGTCTCCAGCTGGTGTGGCAAATGTGGAAACCAGAAGGTGAAGGAGATCATTGCTGGGGGTCAGCCTCCTAGGGCGCGTGAGGATGCATGTGTAGAAGCGTGGAGAGTGGACCTGGAGTGGCCAGTGAAAAGTTCCTGGCACATTAAGACTTGTGTACATATTTGCAAATGCTAAGAAAAAGGACCTGAGAGGGTGAATACCAAATTGTTTAGGGAGGTTTCCTCTGGGTAGCAGGATAAGGATTTCTACCTTTTGCTTTATGGTCTATATTGTTTGAGTTACAACAAAAGAGGCACAGCTTGGGTGAGACAACAGCATCAGCCCTGGTTCTTTTCCTGTTTCTGAATCATGCCACTGCTGAGGACTGGTGGGTGGAATGTAATTTCCAAAGACGGTCGCGCCGTTATGTATCCCATCCCATGAGCTCATCTTACACCGTGACACTGACCCTCCTCCATGGAGAGGTGGGATATGTTTCATCCCCATGGACCTGGGTAGACCTTTGAAATTGTCTTGACCAACTGAGTGTTGAAGAGGTGATGCTGTGTGACCTCCGAGACTAGATCATAGAAGGTGATACGGCTTCTCGGAATGTGTACCCGAGAGCCCTGAGCCAGCGTGGAAGAAGTCCGGGTCCCCTGCCGCTGCCAGGCTGGGGAGGCCACGTGGAGAGGCACAGAGCAGTGCCGAGGGGCCCCAGCTGTGGCAGCCCCTGCCCAGGCAGTAGACTTGTGAGCATGAAGGCCTTAGAGGTGACCCAGCCCCAGCCGTGGTGGGACCGCAAGCCCCTGAAAGACCCCCAAGTTAGAATCACCGGGTCCAGCAGTCCCCAAATTCCTGACTCTTATAAACTGAGAGAGGGAGAATAAACAAATACCATTGTTTTAAGCTAAGTTTTGGGGTGATTTTTCGTTCAGGAATAGGTCCCATGCAAGCTGGGAGGAAGCGTGAGGACTAATTTCCAGCAGGCCTCCTGACATCGTGGAGCCTGTCAGGGAAGAATAAACAGCAGAGCAAAAGGATCCCCACTGGCTGCTCACCCTTGACTCGGGAACCTGAGCATTTATAGCTTCATGCTCACATGTCTTCTCCAGCCTGTCTCAGGCACCTTGTCCAGTGTCCATTCTTGACTTCCCCTTCCCTTCTCTGTTCCCCTTCATTTCCTTCCAGAGCAACCAGTCTAAGTCTTCCGAGCTCCTCTCTGCCCCACCCTGCTGCCCTGGGAGCCCCCAGAGGAGCCTGGCCCATGGTATTTTGGGGGCCGGATTAGGAGACCTTTCTCACTCCCATCGACTGGGCTGTGGATGTGGCACACTTAGGTCCAGAAAGGACTCTACCCACTTCTTCGTAGAACTGGCACCTCCTGCGCCTCTGATCACGAACTGGAATGGGAGTGACCACCTTCTTACAGATCGCCCCCCGGCCCCTTGCCTGGAGCAAGCACTGACCAACAGGCCAGTGAGAACCCTTTCTGGAAGTTTCCAGCTTGGGAGCGCAGAGAGAGGACACTGAAGGTAGCTTTCCTTTGTGTGTGTGGGAAACCGGACTGCAGTAGATGAGAGTCAGTCCAGCCCACAGGAAAAGAGGGACTAAAGACCAAGAAGGGTAGTCTGAAGGCACCCTTGTTCCTGTCACCTGTCTTCTGAGACCCACCTGCGTCCCACCTCTGTATGACAGACGGGTGGGGCGGGTGACACAAGGTAGCACAGACCTCTTTTTGCCCGTGTGATCTGAAGAGGCAGGAAAAGTATAGAGGAGGAACCACATCACTGAGGGTTTTGTTTTGTTTTTTTTTCTTCACATCATTGAGTTTTAATCCTGGCTTGCCAAGCTCTATGACTCTGGGCAGGTTATTCAGTAACTTTGTGTGTAAAGTGGGGACAATAATAATTCCTTCCTCATAGAGTTGTTGAGAGGAATAGCAGCTAAGGTATACAGGGCTTAGACACGGCCTGATGACAGTAAATGCGGTACAATATTACCTATTATTACTTTTACTTGAGTTGGATTTTCTGTCACTTAGCTGGAAGAGTCTTGATCAAGACAAAACCTTCCCTACTTGCCTCTGGGTTAAAATGTTCCCAAGCACCCATATGTCTCAGGAACAGGAAATTACCAAGCCACATGGGTGTGCCAGGAAATGCCAATCAAGCGTTTGCCCTCTGCCTTGCTGTGCTACCTACCGTCCATCGCTGAACTGTCCTGTTCCCACACCTGGAGAGGGTGAAGTCGGCATAGCTCTTCTTCCTGCCCTATGGCCTATTCAGACTGTTTACAGACTTCTTCCCTCTGATTTGGGCAGCATTCTGGTCCTGCCTGGGTGTAGGTACCCACAGGAAACCAGATGTGAAGCTGGCTTATGGAGGAGTGAACAGAAAACACAATCTCAGGATGTTTGTTCCAGTTTCTTTCTAACTCTGTCAGCTTATCCGGTTGCTTGTCTCTGTTAAATACTTGTGCTTGCCACCACTCAGATAACTGGGTTGCAGGAAGGAGGGGACATCTGGGAAGAGAGAAAATGAAAGGAAATTCAATTCAGTGGGGATTTGCTAGGCACCTACTGTGCGCACATCATTGCATGGAGAGGTTGGAACTGAAGGAGGCCCTCATAAAGGCAGTGACTAATCAACAACTCCCCATAGGATGACCTTCCTCTACTCCCGGCCTCACCTCTGCCGCCCCCCTGACTTCTGGGAGGGGCTGGGGGGTTCTCCGCTGGGCTTGGGCACGCTGGGAGCAAAAATGAGGGGCAAACACCGAGGCCCAAGTGGCAAACCAGGAGAAGGGCTGGACAATTTTGCTCAAATCCGAATTGTGGCCTGGAGCTCTGGGCCAGCTCCAGGAGAAGGTCTGAATTGAAAGAGCAGAACAGGGTCTGAGCTTTCCGTGTGTGGTGTAGAGATGGTGCAAGTGCCAGCAGGCTAACCTAGGGGCCGGGCCCAAGGGACCCTAGCAGAAGAGGCTGTCCAGGCAGCCTGGCCTCTCCTTGAGATATTCTGGAATGGCTAGAATACAGAGAGACTCATGACTCTCGAGAAACAATAGCCCCTGGGAATCTAGTGTCAAAAGCCAATCTTCAAACCCCATTAGACAGTGGAAAGAGGAAGACTCATGCTCGCCTTTGCTGTTTCAGTGATGCCGGGGATGGGTAGGGCCGTCTGTAGGGATCTGAGCACTTTTGTGGGCTACAGGCCTGGGCTGGGGCAAGGTTTGATATTTGCTTAGCACACTCCAAAATCTGGCTCATAACCAAAAGGAGGGTGAAATGAGTAAAGGCCACTTTGCTTACTTACTTCGCTCTTGTCTTCAGTCAAATATTTGGTTTGGGCTAGTTTATCTTGCAGGTCCCTTTCATCATTCATTTATTCATCATGAATCATGATAATTCAATCATCATTTATTCAACTGTCAGTTCATTTCTATAAGGTAGGGATGCAATTCTGCTCTGACAATCTGTGAGTCTATGTGATCACTTATTTTTCAAAGAAAGGCTTCTTGTGTGCCCACTACGTGCCAGGCACTGTTCTAGGTGCTGAGAAGAGGACTAAGTCCCTGCTCCTGTGGTGCTTGCTCACCGGAGAGGGATGAAATTAGCAGGAAACCAAGACATAAGTGAGATCATTTCAAGTAGTGTTAAGCGCTCTGAAGAAAGTCTCAGGGGATGTGCGGGGGGGTGGGTGGGTAGTGGCTGATGACAGCCATATCTCCTGTACCTCTACCCGTCTTCCTGGATGAGTAAGAAGGAGGCTAGAACACCCAGGCCTCTGCTAAGTGGAACTTTCAGGCTAGTCAAAGTGTGAACTGGGCCAGGAGATGCGAGAACCCATTTGCGCCGCTCCACCAGGGTGGTGACAGGTTATTATTTATCACAATAAATCCCTGAAGCATGAAGCGCTTGGCTGGTTCTGGAGGCTGGCAGGTGTCACAAGGGCTTGTGCTACAAAAAGCGTGTATTGTGGGTGAGTTTGGGGTCATAACCCCTTCTGAATATATTTGGGTAACTTTTTAAAAAACATCCGTTTTACTTTTAAAAAGGCAAGATATACATACGATACTAGATTTGAAGGACATAAAGCAGTACACACTGCAAAGTAAGTCTCCCTCGGGCCCCAGGCCCGGCCCCCTAAGTACACCACCCAGCCTAGGTTCAGGTAACCCCGAGGGGTCTGTGTGCCTCCCGTGCTGGTCCATGGGCTTCTTACACACTTGCTTGTGGATTGATACTCCTCAAAATTTACAGCCCTTGACCTTCTCCTTCTGCCAAAGTATATGCCTGTACTTGGGGAGAAGGCCCAGAGGAGATTCCCAGAGGTCTTTGTGAGGCTCTTAGAGGGGGAAATAGAAGCAGGTCCTGTCTAATGGGGGCAGACCCCAGTGTGGCTGAGAGCCTGGGTTTGGAGCCAGTAGACCTGGGCACAAACCCTGGCTCTGCCTCTTTCTCACTGAATGACTTGGGCAGGTGAAGGAATCTCCCCAAGCCCAGGCTCCTCCTTCATAAGCTGGAGATAATCATTATTCCACTGAGACGTTGTGAGGATTACATGAGCTAAGGCAGATAGGCATTTGGCCCCATACTTGGCACATAGCTAGCTGAGCGTTAAAATAGTGGCTGCTGTAATTATCATGGAGTGGGTTCCGGGCACCCCTTGAGCCCACATTTGTATGCAGACAGACTCAGGTCGAGGTACTCTCTTTAGGGTGTGGAAGTCACAGAAGGGTCACCTGGTGCGTGCATGCGTGTGTGTGTGTGTGTTGGGGGTGGAAGTTGAAGACCAGTTCTACTGGTTTTGCTTTGGTGGGTCCCAGGTTCTAACCCTAGTCCTGCCGCCCACTCACTGTCTGATTTTGTGCGTGTCATTTGGCATCTCTGGGCCTGCCTATTAGATGACGGGATTGGTCTTGGGCATCTTTTTTTTATTTTTTAATTTTTAAAATTTATTTATTTATTTATTTTTGGCTGCGTTGGGTCTTCATTTCTGTGCGAGGGCTTTCTCCAGTTGTGGCAAGCGGGGGCCACTCTTCATCGTGGTGCGCGGGCCTCACTGTCGCGGCCTCTGTTGTTGCGGAGCACAGGCTCCAGACGCGCAGGCTCAGTAGTTGTAGCTCACGGGCCTAGTTGCTCCGTGGCATGTGGGATCTTCCCAGACCAGGGCTCGAACCCGTGTCCCCTGCATTGGCAGGCAGATTCTCAACCACTGCGCCACCAGGGAAGCCCGGTCTTGGGCATCTTTAGGTAGCTCCATGCCAGGACTTTTTGCTCAGGAGGGTAAGCTGGGTAAGTGCCCTCCTCACAGCTCTGGCCTTCAGGGACAGGACCCAAACTGGTTGGAGCCTTGCCCACTGGCGTGAGGAAGGTCGGCTCTGATAGCCTTCTCAGCGGTCTCTCTCTTCCCCTGTGTTTTCTGTAACCCCTTCTCTTCCCTGACTCAGTTCCTGGGGACCGGCCTACATTCCCCAGCCCCTTGCTTAGCGAGGGGAAGGTTCTGGAAGTTCAGGCAAGGCTGGGTTCTGAAGAAAGTGGAGTTGGGGGTGTGGTGATCAACCAGATTCCAACTCACGAGGGGCCAGGAACAAACATAACTCGCTGGCACCCGTGGGCAAATCATCGACCGGAGCTGGGCCCCAGGCTGCCGTTATCAAGAACGGGGAGGGTTGCTAGGAAAACAAACCCTCTGCAGCTGGCAGCTGTGTGCCACCGGCCCAGCTGTGCTCACAGGCAGACAGCGTGCAGACCTGAACTCTTGTTTGACAGAGTTCGTGCGCAGCAGGGCGGTGAAGAGGAAACTTCCTGGCAGGCACGAAGAGCTCCGCACGTACTGCTTCCGGGAGAAAGAGTACCCTGGGGAATACCTGTTTCAGCTGGTGTGACAGGAAGCCTCTGGAAAGAGCTTTATTGGGACTGCTCCTGCAGGATGAGATTCACGGGGGGATCGGGGGACGCGCTCTGCACAGAGCAACCAACTTCATTGTTCTTCGTGATTTCCACGTACAAGTGAGAGTCCTCAGTGGCCTGTCGTACGTGCTGTGGACGTTCTGTGTTCACGCCTTGTCTCCTTGCATAGACGGGAAGCCACAGAGGGCAGGACACAAAAAAACGTATCTCTTGGTAGCAACATTCGCCCCACCCCCATCCCAGCCCACGTGCCTTACTCACGGTCCCAGGCCTCATGTAAGAGATGTGGATAAACGTTTGTTGTTAGGGACTCTGGGGATGCTGGAGCGTGACCCACGGCCATGCCAATGCTGAGCTTCTCCAGGGGAGAGGCAGCAGGAGCCCCCCGTCTGCCCCGCTGCACCCCAACACTCCACCCACTGACCGGACCATGCTGACCACGCATCTGCCCAGACTCCCTCAGCCCACTCCCCGAATCCTCAAGGAAGACACAGTGAAGCTGCACCCGCCCAGGCTCTCGTGGCAGGTTTTCCCTGCACCCCCTTCCCTGGACCACACTGTGCATCCCGCAGCTGCTGAAATCTGAGCGACCCTCCTGAGAGATGCAAAGCCCACCTGGATGTCTTTAGAGCTTTCACTTTCACTAGTTCTTGTTTTGGGGCCACTGTCCCTCCATAAATTTCCTTGTGGGAAACAAGGCTCTCCTGGAAAGGCCCCTCAAAGCTGGCCCCACCAAGTCGAGCCAAGGGCAGGGGCACTCTGGGAGACTGGCTGCTGTGCCCCTCAGGGTTTGCTCCCCTTCTCTGCTCAGAACCCAGGAGTTCACCAGCTCCACCAGCTACAAGTGAGAAGGAGTTAGGGAAGGGCTTAGGCCTTCAAAGGATGACCTCTGCTGCCTCCCATTCGTACGATGGACTCATTGTGTTAGCAGAGGTCTCTTTCGCCTTTTCCAGGGGTAGGATCTCTTTATGACATTACAGTAGTGTGAATAATGGCCCCTCAAAGATAGTGATGTCCAGATCTCTGGAACCTGGGAATATGTAATCTCACTATAAAAGGACTTTATAGATATGATTTAGTCAAGGATCTTGGGATGGAAAGCTTCTCCTGGATTACCTGGTGGGCCCAATGTAATCCCAAAGGTTCTTAGAAGAGGGAGGCAGGAGGACAGAGAGCAGAGAAGACGCTATATTCCTGGCTTTGAAGATGGAAGAACGGCCATGATCGAAGGAATGCAAGCGACCTCTGGAACCTGGAAAAGGCAAAGAAACAGATTCTCCCCTGGAGGTTCCAGGAGAGATGCATCTGTGTTGATTTTACATTTCTGACCTCCAGAGCTGTGAAAGAGTACATTTTTGTTGTTTAAAACTGCTAAATTTGTGGTAATTTTTAGAAAAATACTTATTTATGTATTTGGCTGTGCTGGATCTTAGTTGTGGCTTGTGGGCTCTTAGTTGCAGCATGCGCGTAGGATCTAGTTCCCTGACCAGGGGTCGAACCTGGGCCCTCTGCATTGGGAGTATGGAGTCTTAACCACTGGACCACCAGGGAAGTCCCAAATTTGTGGTAATTTGTTACAGCAGCAACTGGAAACGAATACAAACATGAAAAAATGCCATGGCTCCTCCTGTAATTGTTTTTTATTTAGCATCTATTGATGAATAAAATATATAATGACAAAAAGCCACCTTGAATTCAGTAATGCACTTATAGCTTGTTAACCACACAGCAGCTACAAACATTCAAGAAGCAGTATAGCTCACACCCAGCTCATACCATGGGGTGGATTCATTCACTCATTCATTTGTTCTGAATGTGACCTCTGACCCAGACTGCCTGGGTTCAGATCTCTGCTCTATCACATAAAGCTGTGTGACCTTGAGTACATATATTATTGGGGGGATTGACCTTATATTATTGGGAGGATTAAACGATTTAATGTGCAGAAAGCATTTAGAAAAATGCTTGGCACACTGTAAATGCTATGAAAGTGATTATTATTTTTTTAAATTAAAACATAGGATAGCTGTGAGAGACATTATTCAGTCTTTCAATGAATAACGTATGAATAATTTTCAGTTCTGTTTTATTTCTCTGTACTTTTATTTTTTAATATGTCCCAAGAATGCCTAGCCTTGCAGAGAAGAAAATATAAATGCTCACCTCAAATCAATACAAACACATTGATTCTTTTTTAATGGGTTCTCAGCTTGATCGTGAAGCCCAGTTCCTTAGACATTCATTACTACCATCAGCCAGATCTGAAAGATAAACCCCACTCCCAGTCCAACTTTCTTATTAGGACCTTCCAAATAAGACTGGGGTCTCCAAAACACCGAGGAGCAGGAACTACAGGTGCCTGCACGGTAGCCCTTTACCTCTTCTTTGTTGAGGTGTGAGGCAGCAATATGCCCAGCCCTGGGGTGGGTGGGGGAGGGGTGACTCATGACTGGGTTAGGCCTGTTATGGTAATCCTTGGCTAACTGGCTGGGGTTTATGACCACTTCCAGCCAATTAGACATGAGTAAAAGTCTCATGGTGGATTTCTGGGAAAGTTTTTCTTTCCTAATAAAAAGGAAATGTTTAGTGATGGTTCAGTCAGGAAGACAGACACCACTCAGGTTTTTCAAGCAGGAAGGGGCTTAATACAGGGACTTAAATGGAACATAACTGCTGAAAGGGCTGGAGGAACAAAAGTAAAGGCAAACTAGCCCTAAAGATCAGCTGTTAGCTTTCAGATAGTCAGGAAGCTATAAGAATCATAGGAGACTGCAGTGATAATAACAGCTCTCTGCAGACCATAGTAGGTGAGTTTCAGGCAAATTCCTAGAGGCCACTACAAAATCTCATGTTAGCTCTTCTCTTCCTCCTTCCAGATCTTGCACAGGTACCTCTCATTAGTGCCATCGAACCCAAATCCCTGCTAGCAAGGGATTCTGGGATCTGTAGTTCCCAGGCTCTTAGACTCCATGGTGAAGAGGATGCAAAGAAGGTGGAAAATGGTGCAAAGATGCTCTGGTACAGAGAGAACCTTTCTCTTCCTACTTTTGCACTTAAAAAAATCAGGATCAGAAACATGGAACTGATATAGGTAATCTTATGACTATAAGGTAAAAGATTAATTCACCCACTCACTCCTTCATTCACTTGTTCAACACACATGTATAGAGGAACATCGTGGGCAGAAGCTCTGGCCATTTGGCTACACTGCTGCACTGATGAGGACAACGATTGGCATTTTTTGAAAACTTTTTTTGCTGAACACCATACTAAGTATTTTATATGCATTATCTTATTTCATCCCCATCCATACCGAGTGGTTATAAACATACACATCTCACACTTGGAGCACTAATAGGAGGACATGTACTTTGTATTCATTATGTGCTAGGCATCGTTCTGAGCTCTTTATACATTTTAACTCTTCCAACAATCCTGGAAGTAGGTCCTATTGTCATCACCCTCTTCATGTGATTGAGGAAACTAAGGTACAGCCAAGTTAAGCTACTTGCCCAAGGTGACCATCTAGCAAGTGGTGGAGCTGAGATCTGAAGCCAGGCGGGTTGGTACCAGAATCTGTGAATTTCATCACTGTTCTGTGCTAGAAACTAATGATTGTGGCTGCTTTTTCAGGAGGAGGGCACTGCGGGCCAACTTGTATTGGAGAATTACTGCATGTCCCTTTGTACTGCTTGACTTTTTTGTATGTGTTTCTAGAGATAAATAAAAGCTTTTTTATTTTGGCTGTGTTGGGTCTTTCTTGCTGCGTGTGGGCTTTCTCTAGTTGCAGCGAGCGGGGGCTACTCTTCGCTGTGGAGCTTGGGCTTCTCATTGTGGTGGCTTCTCTTGTTGCAGAGCACAGGCTCTAGGCACGAGGGCTTCAGTAGTTGCGGCACACGGGCTCAGTAGTTGCGGCACGTGGGCTCAGTAGTTGCGGCACGCGGGTTCTAAGGCACGCGGGCTTCAGTAGTTGTGGCGCATGGGCTTAGTTGCTCTGCGGCATGTGGGATCTTCCCGGACCAGGGATCGAACCAGTGTCCCCTGCATTAGCAGGCGGCTTCTTAACCACTGCGCCACCAGAGAAGGCTCAAGAAAGGCATTTTTAAGCAGTCAAGATTTTAAGTGGCAAATTCCATTTATCCTGCAAAACCCAGCTTCCCTGGAAAGCCTTTCTTAATTCTTCTCCCAGATCTTTGTTCTTCTCTTCATCTCTGTGGCTATACCTAGTATCTGGTATGTACTTGGTTCCCAGGAAATGTTTGCTAAATGAACATCCCCAAAAAGCCACCTCTGTACTTCCCAGCTTTCTGTCTCTCCTACCTGGCATTGACAATTCCTCCCAGAATGCCACCTTCTCAGTGCTATTCCTTTGCTCATAAACCTTCAAGGATCCCTGCTTCTGATCCCTGTTAGGTCTGAATGGGGCCTGAGTTTCCAGGTTGTCCTCAGGCTGGCCTCGCCCTACCTCACTAATCTTGCTCCCAGTGCTTCAAATCCCTCAACCTTTAGAAGGCTACGCATGATTACTCTAAGCCTCAGTGAGAGCTTTCTCCTCGGGTTCCAATCCATGGGGTCAGGATCACCACAATTTAGATCTGTCTGGGACTGCCCGTTACTATTCCCTGTATGAGGAGTGAGCAGGTACCATGGTGGCTCTCTTTCTTCTCCTGGCCCCCTTTCCTCAGGACAGTGTAATAAACTCAACCAGTCTGCAGCAGTGAGACAAAAGCTTTACAACAAAAGTTGGCCATCATATGAGTACTCACCTTTTATAGATTGTCATTGGTGAGTCAGCTGATGGATTTCCTTGCTTCATCTAAAAATCCTTACTTCTTGGTAATACATATTTGGCTGCTTCGTAAGGATTCAGTCTCCCTGCTCTATTCCCCAGCAATTAATGGTCCTTTTTTTCCTTTCAAATTTATTTTTCTGATTCCCTCCTTCCCTTTTGGCCTGCCCCTTTTTTACCACTTCACCTTTCCTCAGGAAAGAGCTTATGCTGACCTCTAGGCCTGTGTATCTAACTACTTACTGGGGGACTCAACAAGCTCCTCCAATCCAAAGAGAACTCGTAGTTCACCGCCCGCCAACCTGTTTCTCCTGATTTGCCCTGTCAAGATGGAGACAGCACCTCCACCCCACAAGTTGCTCAAGCCAGAAACCTGGAAGTCAGCCTCAGCACCTCCTTCTCTCGTCCTCCCCACGACCACCCATCACTACTCATGCTCTGTCTCTTCTCCTGAACTCCAGTTCTGGAAATTTTCATCTGGTGCTCCTCCACCTGGGTACCACCTCCACTGTGATCTACAGTATCCCAAACTCTACTCATCATCACATTCAGCATCTTTCCTCTTAAAACCGGCTTAAAAGATCAACTTTCTGGACTTGCAGTCCAGCATGACTGCTGGGTTCACTGTTGAAGTGACCTTCCCTTTTCCCTCCAGCCAGTCACTGAATTTTGTTAAACTTTCCTTGCCCCCTCTGTGAGAGGCAGGTTATGCTGAATACAGTATAGACTTGGTTTCCAAACCTGGGTTCAATTGCTAGCTCCCTATGCAACTTCAAACAAGTTACATAATCTCTTTGAGATTCTGTTTTCTTACTTGTGAAATGGAGATAAAATACATCCAATTTTAGTGTATGAAAAAGTTGGTATTTAAAGCCAAATGAGGAAAGTGGACAGTTCACTAGATATTATTGAGACAGCTAGATAGCCAATTGAATAAATAAACATTTATTCCTACCTCAGTCCAAATATAAAATTACAGATGGATCAAAGCTTAAATGTGAAACTTTTAAAGTATTAGAAGAAAATATTGATGAGCATTGTTATTATTTTGAAATTGGGAAAGACTTTCTAAGCCTGATATTCATATGAAACCCAGCTCCCATAAAGGAAATGATTGATAAATCTTATTACATGAAGAGTTAAGTTCCTAAATAATAAAAGAAAAAGAGAAACATACACACGTGTGCGCGCGCGCACACACACACACGGGGGTGGGGGAGGGAGAATGAGTCAACTTGGGAAAAAATGTTTGCAATATATATGACAGTCAAAGGTGCTAATTTCTATAATATGTGAAGGGCTTATAGAATTCAATAACAGAAAAGACTGCTGGGACTTCCCTGATGGTCCCATGGTTAAGACTCCATGCTCCCAATGCAGGGGGCCTGGGTTTGATCCCTGGTCAGGGAGCTAGATCCCGCACGCTGCAACTAAAAGATCTCACATGCCACAACTAAGACCCGCGCAGCCAAATAAATAAATATTTTTTAAAAAGACTGCCATTAGAAAAATAGATAAAGAATATGCATGGACAATTTTTTTTCTTTTCTTTCTTTTTTTTTTAAACCAGGGATCAAACCCATGCCCCCTGAAGTGGAAGTGTTGAGTCTCAACCACTAGACCTCCAGGGAAGTCCTGACAATTTTCAAAAGAAAAAATGTAAATGTTCAATAAACAGATGAAAAGATGGTCAACCTCACTAATAGTCAAAGGAATGCAAATTAAAAGAACAAAGAAATAGCATAGTGACAAGGATTTTAGATGGTTTTTGATACCCAGTGTTGGTAAGAAAACAGGCACTTTCATATACTGTTGTTGGGACTATGAATTAGTACATCCTTTCTGGAGAGGAATTAGGCAATATCTACTATACCAAAATGTGCAAACCATTTGACAATTACTAGAATAAAACTTGCATACGTTCTGGCATATATATTCAAGTACCTGTGTTCCAGAATGCTTATTGAAGCATAATTTTTAATAGGAAAAATTAGAAATAATTCAAGGAATAATTAGATAAATTAGGCAAAATCCATTGGAAAATATTATATAGCTATTAAAAATGATGCAATAAGTGTACATATACCAAAACTGAAAAGATATTTAAGAAATGTTTTTAAAAGGGTCAGTTACAATACAGTAAGTAGAGGTTACTAAATAATGAATGTTAGTATATGCGTGGAAGCATCCAGAAGCACATACACCACACTCATACTGGTGATTATACCTCAAGGGTGGCATTCCCAGGGCCTTTAAATTTCTGTGTTATATATCTGTATCATTTAATTTATTTTTAATAAGTGTGTTTACTTCTTTGGTAATAAGGAGAAACAAAGATTGATCAGTTAATTTTTTAAAGAAATTAATTCTATAAGTATTTAATGGAGTAATTTTGTAAATATCTAGCCCAGTGCCACACACATAGAACATAATAAACACTCATTTCCATTCATTCTCCCCTCATTCTGCTCCAGGACCCACCCTGGGTGATTTTTAACACTCCCCTGGTTGTTCTCTCTCCCTTCCCTCTTTTCTCCACCTGGCCTTCTTCTCTTTCACTCTCTTCCCTTCACTCCATGACCCTACTTTTTCCTCTCTGCTTCTCCTGGCCTTCTACCTCCTTCTCAGACCAAGTTTTCTCTCTCTTTCCCTTGATCCTCTTCCTCCCTCCTCCCATTTTGAAAATTTTTATCCTCCCAACATTTTCATCCTTGATCTTTTACCCATTTATTACCTTTACTGTCCTTGGACAAGATATATCCATAATGCCATGCTGCATCAAATTGCATTGATGACTCCCAGTTATACCTCCCCCCCCACGCCTTTCCTGTGAGTTCCATGCTCATGCTTCCTGATGCCCACGGGACATCTCCATTTGACTGTTCTGCAGCACCTCAAACTCAACCTGTCCAAATGCGGCTCATTATTTCACTTCCCAAATCAGCTCTTGCTCCAGGTTCCCTGACTCAGTAAATGGCATCACCATTTGGTCAGTACCCAAGTCAGAAACCTCAGTCAACTTGATTCTTTTTCTCAGATATCGAGCCCTTTCTAGGAGATTTCCTTTATAACTTTGCGGTAGAGAAGCCTTTCTAACTATAATCCCCCAATCTGAAAGTCATAAAAGAAAAGATTGATAAATTCAACTACCTAAAAATAAAAAAGTTCTGTTAGGGCATGAAACCAAAACAAACAAGCAAACAAACAAATAAAAGAAAGCATCATTAGCAAACAACTAACTGGGAAAAGCCAACTACAACTTATATCACAGACATAGAACAGGCCTCCCTAATATACAGACTGGTGATGATCTCTGGAAACATGAATTATATTATTTTACTTTTTATAGATTGAACATCTTTGATTACTGCTTTTTTGTTAAATAAGGGTCTTTTATATTCGCTCACATATCTACTATTTCCTGTGCTCTTTATTCTTTGTAGATCCAAATTTCCATCTGGTTATCATTATTCTTCTGCTCAAGGACTTTTTTTTTTTTTTTTAATTTCTTGCAGTGCAGGTCTGCTGGTAGTGAATTCTTTCAGCTCTTGTCTGAAAAAGTCTATTTCATTTTTGTTTTTGAAGTAGATTTTCTCTGAGTATAGGTTGACAGTTATTTTCCCTTTCACTGTCTTCCGCATCCTCAGCTGCTCTTGACTTGTTCTTTATTTCAAGTATGTTGTTCCTTGGTGTTTCTTCACGCTTCTTCTGATTGGGGTTTGTGAAGCTTCTTGAATCTTTAGGTTTATAGTTTTCATCAAATCCAGAAAAATATTGGCCATTATTCCTTCAGATATTTTCTGCCCCAATTTTTTCTCTACTCTCCTTTTGGGACTCCAATTATACATATATTAGTTTGCTAGTTGTTGCCTCACAGGTCACTGAGATGCCCTGTTCATTTTTTTTTTCTGTAGTTTTTTTCTCTGCCTTCTATTTTCATTAGTTTCTATTGCTATATTTTCAAGTTCACTGATTATTTTCCCGCAGTATCTAAATGCTGTTAACTGTATCCAGTGTATTTTTCATTTTAGATTTTATATTTTTCATCTCTAGAAGTTTGATTTGGATCTTTTTTATAGATTCCCTATTTCTCTTTAATATGCTCATGCTTCTACTTTCTTGAACATATGACATATATGTATAATAGCTGTTTTACCATGCTGTCTGTTGATTCTGTCATCTCTGTCATTTCCAGGTCTGTTGATTTTCTTCCCCCTGCATATTTTGCATCACGTTCTCCTGCTTCCTTGCATGTATAGGATTTTTCTTTTAGATGCTAGACATTGTAAATTTTACATTGCTGGGTGCTAGAGCTTTTAAATATTCCTTTAAGTAATTTTAGATTTTGTTTTGGGATGCAGTCAAGTTCCTTGAAAATATTTGATCCTCTTGATGCTTGATTTTAAGCTGTGTTAGATGGACCTAGAAGAGCCTTAAGTCTAGGGCTGACTTTGCCCACTGCTAAGGAAATACCCTTCTGAGGACTCTACTTAATGCCTTTGGTATTAGGAAGGCTTTCCATTCTGGCTGTTTGGAAATGGCTGGCTAGTGGGAACATGAACTATTCCTGGTCCTGTGTGAACTCTGCAGTTGTTCTGACTGATCCATTTTAGTGGTTTTTCCCTGACCTTAGTTTTCATACCTGCCTGCACGGATCAGTACTCAGCTAAAGACTTGAGGGGAACCCTCCTCAGAGCTCCAGAGTGTTCCCTCTGTGTAAAGCTCTCTTTTCCAGTATTCTGCCCCACAAATTCCAGACACATTGGCCTCCCCAAACCTGAACTCTGTTTTCTTAGCTCAGAAAGACTCCCAGGCTCTGTTTGGGTACCTGCTCTGTGTTTTGTAGACTGAAAATTCTCTTTAGGCAGTAAGCTAAGAAAGTCACAGGGCTTACCTTGTTTGTTTCCTTTCTCTATGCTAGCTGTTGTCCATTGTCTTAATACTATTGTTTCATATGTTTTGTTCAGGTGTTTAGTCATTTACGGCAGGAGGATAAATCTGCCCATTACTCCATCACAGCTGGAAGTGGAAGTCCTTGATATGTTTCTTTGGGGTGTGCTAGAGGTATAGATTTATTCTGTGAAAGTAAGAGATGCAAAAAATCTGTGGTAGTGCATCAGAGAGGCATGTGCCTATATGGAATTGATAGAGATGTGACATTTATGTACCACAACCATTGCCATTTTGCACAGCAGTTGCTAATGAGGGATAACACATGGAACATATCACGAAATGTCACTGAATATAATATGTATTGTAATATATTAATAAACTATTTATAATGTATATTCACTTTTGTTTCCACATCTTATGGCCACCCTGGTTCAGAAACTCCTAGAAATTGATTGTAGAAGAAAAAGGCCACAACCCAAGTGAAAACTAGGCAAAGAATATGAACAAATAGTTCACAGAAAGGAAATGCAAATGACTTATAAATATATGAAAACATTTCTCAATCACATTCATAATAAGAGAATGCAGTTGAAAATTATGAAATACCATTTTCACCCATTAGACTGGCAAAAATCCAAAGTCTGATAATATACTTTACTAACAAGTCTGGGGAAACAGGCATTCTCACATACTGCTATTGGTTGTATACATTTGTACAACCCCTATAGAGGGTAATTTGCAACTTTATCAAAGCATATGTCCTCTGATGCAGCCATCCCACCTTCAGAGTCTATCCTACAGAAATCTCTGCACACATGGGAAATAATGAAGGCTATTCTTTGGGATGGTGTCTGTGATAGAAATAGATTGGGAAAAACTCAAGTGTCCATCAACAGGGGATTGGTTAAATAAATTCTGCTTTATTCACACAAGGAAATATTACACAAATGCTGTTTTCTGTGTGTTATAAAGATCTCAAAGATATTAAGTGGGAAAAAAAGCAAAGTAGAAAACAGTGTTTATAGAATTGAGTAAAAATTATAGAAGTAATAACAGATATTCATTTTGTTTATTTATGTTGTAAAAAAAAACTGGGAAAACATGCCAAATCTAATAATAAAGGTTAGCTGTTGGGGTGGGAACCAGGCTTTCCCCTGAATACTTTCTAATATTTTTTATTTTTAACCGTGAGAACGTATTTTCTATTAAAATTTAAATTAAAACATGCTTCTGGGCTATCTCCTCCCCTTTATACCTACCACCACTGTCCTAGATCGTTATCAACTCTTGCCTAAACTAGGAAAAGAGCCTCCTGCTGTTTACTCTGCTCCTGTCCAGTTCAGGCCCCTTTAAGTGGACCTGGGGGCTCCTGCAGTTCCCTCTGAGAGGGCATGAAGAGCCAGAGGGAGCCCACCCTAGCTCCAGAATTTTTTCTCACTTCCTATTTGCCAGCTCTGCCACTCCTTGCTTTTGGCTTTTCCTTCTTTCCAACCTCTACTCCCTTCCCAGCTTCCCCTTTGCGCCTCCACTCCTTGACAACTAGCCCTCTGGACTGATGACCCAGTTTGGGAGCTGCTGGCCTGACCCTCAGCACATCTCCAGACACTGCCCATGGCGTCAGCACTCTGGCTGCCGAGACCCCTTGGCGCCCGAGCTCGCATTAGCTCTGGGGTTCTCCTCCTGCCCACCTGACAGGGGAGGGGGCTTGATCACCAGAGCACGGCTTCTCCCCAACACTGTACGCATCTCCACATCACTGCTGCGTGCTGTTCATAAAGCACAGCTCCCTACCTGGCTCTCCATTCCTCCCCACGTCTAAGAATGAAGTCCAAACCTGAACGATGCGAGTGACACTCGCCTCCTCTCTGGCTGCTTCCTGTCATGTACGCTATACTCCGGTCACGCTGGACTAAATCCTCCAAAACTGACAAGTCCTTTCCTACTTCCACTCTTTGCTCAAGCTATTCTCTCTCCTGGAATGCCCTTCTTTTGCTATGAAGTTTCATCTGTTTCCAGTACCTTTGTACACGAATGCATGTATATGACTTGTAAGTATTTACCTGTGTGCTCACTGTGCAAGTCTATGGGATAGGCATATTTACATTGTTTTCTAGCTACGTTTCTAATTGTTGTCTCTCTTGCTTTACTTTGAGCTCCCTGAGAGCAGGAACTGTGCAAAAGATAGGACCCTAAATCTAGGCAACTACCAGGGGCAGAAATCTAATTCAAACTCCCTTAGAGACCTACTAGGAAGGATTTGGGGTGAAGGGCTGATTACCATGGTTGGCTCAAGTGGGGTCTGCTGCCAGCCCTGATTGATCCACTAGGACGGGATGTCACATAGCCTTCCACGGGAACCACGGAGATGTGGGTGGCGGCAGGGAAGGGGAGAGAAAGTTCTCAGAAGGAGGGGAGGGGTGTGAGGTGTGGCTTCTGGGCCAATGAAAGGATAGGTGTCCACTACTCCTACACTGGCACTGGGCTCCCACCAGGTGTGTCTCCTCCCTGCCTGAGTCTCATCCGTGACTCATTCCAACTCTTTCCTTCGTCATTCAACCTCCTGAATTTCAAGCCCTCTCCTCTCCTGCACAGGGTGTTAGCTGTCTTGCCTGCCTAGAATCCCTTGCTTTTCCACCTGGTTCTGGTGAATTGTCCCCTCTTCTTTTCCTTTGGAGAACTAGTGCCTTTGACCTGAGCTGCCCATCACAGGCCCCACCCCCAGGGGGTAAGCCCATGGCCCAAGCTAAGCCAATCAGTTCTCTCCTGAGAATTGGCATCCTGGGGGAGACACTCAGAGATGCCACATCGATGGCCACCCTCTAGAGACTTCCAGAGTTCCCACTCCACTCCCCAGAGCTGCCCATTCTTATCCTTCCTGAGGGCAGCCATTCCTTCCATTCGGGAGCTTCCCTCCAGAGACGGTTCTGGATACCTCCAACAGATGTGGTCATATCCTGCCTTGTAGCATTTTGTTCAGATCTTTCTTTTAGTATTTGTCACTGACGTGCATATAATTATTTGCCAACTCATCTCCATTCATTCAACCTTTATTCGTCATTATTCACACACTGATTATATATGCCCGATAAATGCCTCTTTTTGCTCAAGTTAGAATTGTATTTTGTAGCTCGGAAGCCTAAAAGGCCTGAGCATCTGAGCTGATGAGCCACCCCAGGCCCAAAGGAGCCAGCAGGAGGGCTGCTGCTGCCATGCACCCCGCTCTGCTCTAGCCGTAGTCATGCACTACTCTCTCCCAATGCTGAATCACCGGGAGGCCATACTTGAGCTGTGCTGCTCACCACTGTCCCTGCATGTTTGTCCTGCCCCTCAGCTCCACTGTAAGCAGTGAAGTGCAGACGCAGTAACTTTTACTCACAGCACCTGCTTGAGAGCTGAGCCCATGCTGTGCAATCCATTAATAGCTTCCTTCAGCCTGTTTCCATGCTGGCTACCACTGACCTTTCCACCTAGAGAATCCTCTACTCTCATCAGGGTAGAACACACCGGCAAATATCCAAAGGGGACCATTCCTTCCCAGAAGCCTTCACTGACTTCCCACTGGCTGCCAAGGACCAAACCCCCGGCTGGCCAGGGGAGACCCTCCCCAGCTGTACTAGTCTCCCAGGGCTGCCGCAACAAAGCGCCACAAACTGGGAGGCTTAACAGAAATGTATTCTCTTACAGTTCTAGAGGCTAGAAGTCAGAGATCAAGGTGTGCGCAGGGTGGTTCCTTCTGGGGGCTGTGAGGGAGAATCTGTTCCAGGACTCACACCTTGCTTCTGGCAGTTTGCAGGCAGTCTTCGGTGTTCCTCGGCTTGTGGATGCATCACTCCAATCTCTACCTTCCTTTTCACATGGTGTTCTTCCTGTGTGCTACTCTATCTCTGTCCAAATCTCCTTTTTTTTTGTAAGGACACCAATCATATTGGACAGACCTCATCTTAACTTGATCTCCTGCACAGATCCTATTTCCAAATAAGGTCACATTCACAGATACTGGGGGTTAGGACTTCAACATCTTTGGGGGGACACAATTCAACCCATAACACCAGCATATTCCACTTACCCTCTTGTCCCACTGCTGCCCAGCACACTGCTGTGTTTCCCCTAACCCCCAGCTGTGAGCACGCCCTGTACTTGGGCCCTAGGCCTTCGCTTGTCTGTTCCCTCATCTGACTCCCTCCCTCTCTTCTCACTATGCTGAAACCCAACCAGGCCTAAGGTTCAGATCAAGCACCACCTCCCCTTCCCTCAGAAAAGCTTTCCTGATTCCCCACCCAGATGTGACCACTTCCTGCTCCAAACTCCTCATGTTTTTGTTCAGATCCCTCTTCTAGTATTTGTCATAATCTGTCTACTGTTATTTGCCTATTTATCTTTATTCATTCACTCAACATTTATTCAATATTAGTCAACATTTTTTGGAGTATGTTATGCATACCAGGCACTCTGCTAGGCTCTGGAAATTCAAAGATCAAACAGAACACTGACTCTGCAGAGGTTCCTACACGGGGCAACAGTCATGAACAGTAGTTACACCAGAATGAGGTATGGACCAGCACTGCCGTATGTGCAAAGGGCAGAGGGGACTCTGAGTTTGAGTCCATTCATTACCTGCATCTTGGGGTGCAGTGAGCCTTTCACTTCCTGGGTGATATTAGGGGCTGTTTGGCTGGGTTTTGAACCTAGCCCTGCCACCTGTAACTACCTGTAACTAGCTGTGCCAGCTTCCATGACCTCACCCTTAAAATGGGGTGCTAACAATACCAACCTCACAGGGTTGTTTTGAGCACTCAGAGGATGATGGACATAAAGTGCTTAGAGTAGTGCCTGGTACTTAGTAGGTCCTCAATAAATATGAATTATTCATGATGTTCAGTCTTGAAGGTTGGGTACTTTTGGAGGTAGGGGTAGGGATGGAGGAAGAACATCTAAGCAGCTGGAACAGCATGTGCAAAGGCATCAGGGCAGGCAGTAGTATGGCATCCTTGGTGGCACGGGGTGGCGTAGGGAACACATGGAGAAGAAGATGGAAAGAGGGCAGGGCAAAGTAGAGACCCTGGTCTCCCTCAGTGCAAAGGTGGAGTCTCTCACGCTGTACCCTGTACCCTGAGCAAGCTTATAACCCCTCAATCAATCTCTCAGTGTTTAGTAAAATGAATTCAGTGGCTGGATCCAACCCTCTCCAGGGCCACACTCACTTGTAAACTGGGAAAATGTGAGCCAGCAAAAAAAAATCTTCAACAAGTTTAGATCAGAGAGATGCATACAGAGGCAACATCCAAGGACTACCCTCCAGGAGTGGGCAAGACTGGGCATCTGGTCCCCTGGCTTCCTAGACCCTCCACCTGCCCTCATGTCCCTGTTCCTGCCCTCATGGGATCCAAGCAGCTTCGGCTAGGAATGGGAAGCTGCATTAGAAACCAGCTGTGCCACTGGACCCTCTTCTAGAATTCAGGCTCCTGCTCTGGCTGGGTCAGCTGAGGACATATGGGAATCTGTCTCCTGGTTTTCAAACTCTGTGCTCTTTTTTTTTTTTTTTGCGGTACGCAGGCCTCTCACTGTTGTGGCCTCTCCCGTTGCGGAGCACAGGCTCCGGACGCGCAGGCTCAGCGGCCATGGCTCACGGGCCCAGCCGCTCCGCGGCATGTGGGATCTTCCCGGACCGGGGCACGAACCCGTGTCCCCTGCATCGGCAGGCGGACTCTCAACCACTGCGCCACCAGGGAAGCCCCACTCTGTGCTCTTTACATTTCCTCCTTCTCAGGCCTCTTAACAATGCCATTTAGCCAAGACAGGTGAGTCAAAAGTCCCCAGGACCTGTGGCAAACAGCAATTATCCTCCAAGTCATGTGCTGCTGACACCCGCAAACGCAGAGCTCTCACCCTGTAACACCCAAGCTGGTTTCTAACCCCACCCCTTCCAACAGGACAGACTCACCTCTGCCAAGGTCACAGGATTTGCAAGAGGTCAGAGAAGCACATCCTCCACCAGGCAGGAAGGCTCTGAGATCAAGCCACTTGGGCCCTGCCCTTGGTGGCCTGGTGACCTTTGAGAGGCTTGCTTCAAAACAAAGATACATACAGGCCTCCAATTCAATCCTGATATTAAAAAGAAAAAAGTTCTGACTAAAACTTGAACTTGCCGGATAGTGTTTCCTGGTTTTTGATTCAACACGGCCCAGAACACTTTTGTGCCACATAATAATAATAATAATAATAATAATAATAATAATAATAACTAACACTTTTCGTAAGTACATAGATGCCAGCACTTTTCTGAGTGCCATTCTCTAGGCCATTCAAGGGCAGCTCTGTGCCCCTGACCGCGCTAAGCTGGGCTGCCTGCTCTGTTACCAGTTGTGCTTTCCTCTAGCAAAGCCAGTTTGTCCAAACCCCGACTCAGGAATAAGGTAGGGAAAAAAACTCTGCTCTTAGAGACAAAGAAGCTGGATTCTAGTCTCCTTTGGGCCAATTAATAAGCTCTGTGACCTTGGCCAAATCGTTTAGCTGCTCAGAGCTTTAGTTGCTTCTACTCTAGAGTGGACTTAATGATCACTCCTGCTGGGCTCACCTCGTGGTGTAGGTATGAGGACTAAACTGGATAATGTGTGGGAAAAGCTCTGTGAATGGGAAGAGCTTACAAATGGCAGCTTTGTCATTAGTAGCGCGAACTCTCGCCAGCCACCCTGGCTAAGGAGGGGGGTGCACCGTAGACCCGAGAGTGAGCTGGGGGACTTGAAGCCAAGGCGGCAGCCTTCTAGAACAAAACCCAGGGCAATCCCAGTCAGGGCCCATCCCAAATGGATGGGCTTTTGTGTGCTGGATGGGGAAGCTGGCGTTTTGAGGTCAGATCTGAATTCCCATCACACCTCTGCCCTTTAGCAGTGACAACTGCGAGGCCCTTAATCTCACAGAAACTCGGTTTGTCACCTGTAATAGGGGCATAAGGATGCCTACCTTGTCGGGCAGTGGGCAGCGCCTCTTAGGGGGCAGTTGTACATGGTACATTGGGCTTGCAATGGTTCTCAATTCTGGCTACACACTGGAGCCACTTGGGAGACTTTTAATAAATTTTGCTGTCTGGGACCCAACCCAGACCAATTAACACAGACCTCTGGGGATGGAGCCCAAGATGCTGTTGTTTTCACAGCTCCCCAGGTGATTCCTGAGGGCAGCCAGTGGGGAGAGCCTGTGGGCTGGAGGGTAGAATGTACCCACTGCTATTGCCGGGTCTAGTGCCCCAGGCTGGCCCCTACTCAACTGTGCCTCCCTCCCTCCCTCCCACGCAGTCCCTGCCAGGCTCTGCGGAAGAGCTGAGCAGTGCAAGAGAAAACCTGCAGCGGAGGCCGCAGTTTTGCCCACCCAGCCAGGTGGCGGCACAAGCATAGCCCCATAGTAATGGGGCTCCTGCCTGGGTCAGCTCTGCTGTTCTGTCCTTCCCTCCCCATCTTAGCAGCAGTGCAGTAGCTCTCCCCTCTCCACCTGCCCCCCATCCTCTCTTCTCTCGTTCATTGCACATTTCTTGAGGACCTGCTGCCTCTCAGGCGCCGTAGGAAGCATTAAGAGTTTCTGGGTACCAGAAGCAATCTGGTACCCATTTAAGGTACCAGGATGCAATCTGGATCCACTGTGTAGCCTTGTCCACGTCACAAAGCCTCTCTAGGAGCCTTAGCTATTTCATCTACAAAATCGGGCTAATCTTACTCCCCTTCCAGGTTTGTTGTGAAAGTCAGAATAAGTGATGGAAGTAAAGAGCCTGCACACAGTAGGTGCTCTGTTATTACAAGAAAGGAGGCCAGTGCATGGTGCCCCAGGTACGAGCAAAGCCCAGCGGGCTTCCTCCGTGTTCTGATTTTGTCTCATCTCACTGCTACCCCGTCTTTCCCCTCTTCTTTGCTTTTTCTCCCCTTGAATCCTCTCTTCCCTTTCCTTGAGCTATGTGGGACACGACTGCCGCCTCTATTCTGCTAACACTTGTATCGTGCAATTGGCAAACCTTTATTGAATAGCTATTGTGTCTCTGCTTTCTCTTTTTAAAGCGCACGACTAGAAGGTACTACCCTCAACTCAGTCTCCGGCGTGCGTGCGTGTGACTGCGCGCTTGCGTATGCGCACAGGCGGGGTTTCGCCCTCTCCTAGTGCTGCGACCTGATGAGAGATCATGGTTTTCTCCCCTGGGGGCGGAGCAGCTGCTAGGCGTCTGGAGTCGGAGCCAATGAGTCTCTTGGCTGCTGGGCCCCTGGGGAGGCCAGGCGGGTGGTGTCATCCTGAGAAGGGAGGACAGAGGGGCTGGTCAGGGCGAAGGCCAGAGGCGCGGGATTTGGAGCTCTGACTCAGCTCGCTGTCCCCCCTCTAAGGCCTCTGCTTCTCTGTTCCTGGAGTGAGGCCATCACACAGGCCTGGCGCTGGCTCCCATCTGAGGGCCCACCAGCCCATTTTCCCTGATCACAAGGGAGCTTGTCCTTGGGGCTGAAGGCTGGGGTCCGCTTCCCAGTGACTCTGTATGGAGTATAGATGGTTACTTGGGACGCTCCCAAGTAGGCCTCACTCTACGTCGTTCCCACAGTCACTGTCCCTTCCCAGCTTCCTGACTTTGCTCCCTCCTGGCCCTACGATACCACCCACACAGGCCCGGAAAGGCCTGCTTGCTCTGCACACACCCCTGCCCCCTGCCCCACCCCACTGGAGGCCCAGATTTCTGTGGAGGAGAAAAAGTAGCAGTGCTCACTCACCAAGAAACCATAAGGGGAGCCTTACGTGCAGCCTCCCAGGCCCCAGTATAAATCCAATCTGGGTGGAAGCTGATCCCTATATAGAGGTTCAAACCCAAGGGCCGGACAGAAAATTATTAGACATAAAAAGTCCCCTGCAGCTGGCAGCTCAATCCAGAACTGCTAACTGGATGAACAGATCTGTGCTCATTTACTCTTTAAGCTGCTAATCCTTCCATAAAATACACCCCCACACACACCTTGTCTACTCCCTTGATAAACTGGAGGACTGCAAAAACACATAGAGTAACCCCAGGAAATGACAACTTGCCAGGCCTCGGGACTTAGGTGTATTGGTGGGAGACTCCCAGGCAAATCCATCCCTAAATGATAAAGCAGACATGCTTCCAGAAACTTCTCAGCCTTGGACAGGCACAAAGAGAAAGGGGTCCAGCTCACAGTTCTGGCTCTTTTAATTGCTTGTCAAATGGGTTCTGAGTTCTTCAACCACAAAAAGCTACCTTTTTAGTAAGAAGGTGTTGGAATTTTTTATTGTTGTTGTTAGTAGCTGAAGTAAGAGCTCTTTCTTTTTAAGACACATTTTGAAAATAATCATCTTGAGTAAAACCAAGGAGGTATGAGGGAGCCCTTATCTCAGATTTTTAGGACCCAGGAAACAGATTCTTAGGACTGTTCTGTGCAGAGGTTCCATGCTCATAGGTTGGCATGATAAACATGCAGACGGCCTTCTTGTATCGGTGGGATGCCTAAGTGCCCATGTTGGGGAAATCAATTCATTTGCTATCTATCCAAGCTCCCAGAGGTCCAGCCCACATCCTAGTCACTGTGTCTTCCATACCTGGCTCCTTATGCCCTGCCTGAAACTTCTCGGTGACCTTGTCCCAGTAGCCTTTCCCTTCCTCACCTTCATGCCCACTGTAATTACTTATCTCTTGCATGATTTTCTGTTTAGCCTGGGTCTCGCCCACAGGGGTAGCAAGCTTCAGGAGGGCAGGTGCTAGTCGATTTGCTCACCGCTGTGCCCCTAGTGCCCAGCTCAGAGCCTGGCAAACAGTCGGCACACGATAGTTAGCTGCTGAATGAGTGAGTTGAACGGCCTTCGCTCTGCATCCCAATGCTAGTTTTCTATGGATGTTCTGCCCCACAGCTACCCTGCTTCCAGGTGCTTTTGATTTGGTTCCCCATCAGAGAAAGGGTAGAACTTGGGAGAAGCCCAGGGAATGGGTAACAGGCCCTCCCCATCTCAGAGGGCTATTGCGAGGATTGTTTCTGGCGTATTAGTGCTTAAAGGATGTTGGAAGATTGTATTTATTTATTGTATTGTATTTAGAAGTCAGAAACCCACTGAGATCTATTGCCACTGCTCATTTCAGTGGTAGGATCCAGGCTAGGCTACTGTGAAAAAAACAACCTCTAGATACAGTGGCTTAGACAAAATAGTATATTCGCCTGCAGGTCAGCAATCCAGAACTTTTAGGGAGACTCTACCATTCTCCTTGCACAGATTCCATCTCTGGCTCCTAAGCTGCTTTAGTTCTTGCGATCTTCCAGCTGATGGGAAGGAGTAAAGGAGACAGGGGAGCACTCAGCCCATCAAAAGGACAGAAGTCATTTCTGCTTATATCCCATTGGCCAAAACTCAGTCACATGACTACACCTAGCTGCAAGGGAAGTGGGGAAAACATAGTCTTTAGCTGAGCAACCATGTTCCCATGTAAAACTTTATTATTATGGAAGGAGGGAAGAATGGATATTGGAGAACACCTAGGAGACTCTGCCACTGCAAGGTTATAAACCTGGTGAAGTCAGAGATTCCGTGTGTCTTCTGCAGCTGCTCATGATATCCTGGGTATGGGTGATGCTGAACCTCCCTGGCCTCACACACAGCTGTTTACACCATTCAGTCAACAAGCCCAGTTCATGGTCCAGTGAAACCTGAAATTGCAAGAGGGGGAAGAGAAAAGTCAGTTTTCAAATAGTAATCACATGAACAAAAGTGGACTATGGAAAAGTCCACAACCATTTGTGGGGAGCCTCGTAAATCCGTGCTACTCAAAGTGTGGTCCAGGGAATCATACTGGTCTGGGAAATGTTTGTTACCAGTTTGCACATGAGAGAAGTACAGAGATTGAGACTTTAGAAACTTTTATAGCTATGTGACAGAATAATTTCATATTGGTTGAATATAATAGGAAAAAATGGAGCTTGTATATCTTTTTAAAGTTAACTTTCCTAGTAATTCATTTTTTTTATGTTTTACACAAATACTGGTCCACTACAGATAGTCTGAGACACACTGGCTTAAGCCCCAGGAACTCTGTTAAACTTTCACATGTTATTTCATTTAGCTCTGAGGGAGGTGTTACTAACCCCATTTTGTAGATGAGAAAACGGAGGCTCAGAGCTTAGTGACTAGTCCCACAGCTAGAGATGGCAGAACTGGCCTGTGCAGTCCTGTTGGCTGAAGGCCAGGAGCCTGCTCAGAGCTCTTGATGACTGAGGGGCTGGCTTTCAGGCCACTTGGGACCCAGGCTGCCCATGCAGTGGCAGCCAGACCCAGTGCTCTCTGGAGCACACCCTGGGAACACAGCAGTGCCAGGCATGGAACTAGGTTCACGTGTGATGTTATAAAGTGCTGCCCATCTGCGCACACAGAGCCCCTCAGAGAACAGGCTGCAGCTGAGGGCATTGCCAGCAGGAGCCTGCACGTGGGTAGGGAAGGGACAATGAACTATAGCCCTCACCTTGCCTCTGGCCTTGGCTTCCCGAACAGAGGAAAGCACAGTTCAGGACCACCGAGGGGGTTCACGAGAAGCAGTTGCTTCAGTGGGAAGCAATGGCCTCATTGCCCTTTTTCTGGCACGTGCAACGATTTTGCTATGGGGGTGAGATCCGGGCTTTGGTTTCCCCGCTGCATGATTTGTTCAGGGAGGAGCAAATGACCCAGTCCAAGCCAGGGAGACACAGTGAAGGTGGAGCTGAGGTTTTCCCCCTGCGTTTAACACCGGGAGGGTGTCACGCTGGAGCTGGCGTGGCCAGCTTGCCAACCCAGGAGAGGAGCGCTTTGAGAGTGTAAGGAACCCTGAGGAAGGCAGCTAAGAGCAGGAAAAAGGGATGCTAGGCCTTGACGATATCATTTGAAACCCTAGATCCAGTATGAGAAAAAGTGAGTGGAAGAGTGAAATGAGATGTGGCCTATAGTCTTTTCTGTGCTTCCATGGGGTTGGGTTTCCTGTAATTTACAACCAAAAGCCTTCAGGCTGACACCAACCCCCCATATGTCCTTCTTCTCATTCCTGGCCTAGCCAAGGCTATACATCAAGCCTTGACAAGAAAAGGGATGTGTGGTGAGCCGATAGGCTGGTGGGATTTGGAGATCTGAGTTCTCCCCTCCTCCCTTCCAGGACCCCTCCAAATGCATGCCAGAAAGCTTTCGTGTTGAGGGCTGCAGCCCAACTATTCACCCATGCAAGGATACCCATCATACTTATGCATAGCCCCTTAGGCAACAGTTTCAAACACACCCCACCTAATCTTCACCATGTGCCCAAGAAGGCAGGTATTATAACCCTGTACTACAGATGGGGAAACTGAGGCCAAGGGAATCCAAGATCTTGGCCCAAGCAAACGAAGCAGGACTCCTCATCTACTGCTCCTCCTCCCACGTCCCTGCCATCTCTGTGACTTCCTGATGAGCTTATCATGCTAAGCATGGGACCCTCCCCCCCACCCCCCACCCCCCACCCCCACCCTGTCAATTCATTAGTCATAGAAGCCAATCGCAGCAAGGCATTGCCCTGCTGAAATCCACTGCCCGCAAGCTAAAGCCCAGCCTCCCTGTCCCAGCCGCACAGAACCACTCTTAGTCTTCCAGGTGTGGACATGAACATGCCGTCCCTTCCACCTGCTCTTTCCCCCAAGGGGCTCCCCTTTCTCTTGAGCCTCCCAGCCTGGATGCTTTGCTCCACCTATGTGCTGCCTCAGGCCCCTTCCCCAGGCAGGCTCTTAAACTCCAGGCTATTGTGTATACCTACCCACTGGGTCGTCTCCACTTGGGAGTCCCACAGGCACCTTAAATCCAAGTCCCAAGTGGGCTCATCACTTCTGCCCAAGCCTGCTCGCCTCCTGGACCCCTGAGACTAAACGCCCTGCCCACCCCGCATCCATCCACCCAGCAGCCCGAGGCAGAAGCCTGGGTGTCACTTTCTCTCCTCCCTCTCCCTCAATCCCACACCCTCTCAACCATCCAGTCCCACCCGCAGCTCCTAGCCTGTACGCTTAGCACCAATACCTTGGCCCCAGCCACCACCGCCAGCACGTGGACTCCTGCAGCAGCCCCCGCTGGGTCCCAGTCTTGTCCTCTGGGTCCGTCCTTCACACTGCAGGTGGATGTTGGTTCTGAAAGATGGGTTCAACCAGTTTCTTCCCTTGTGAAACCCTTCAGCGGTTCCCCCTTGGCCTGGTTCCTGCTTTCCCATCCACCTTCATCTCTCCTTGCCGGTCTTTATAAAGTGATGCCAGGCTCCCTCTAACAATCTCCTCGTGTCGTTCTGTGCTTCGCCCCAGGGTATTGGGCTGGCCAAAAGAAGCCTGTTCGGTTTTAATTAAAAATAAAAGACATTTTTCATTTTCATGAAGAACTTTATAGAACAATGCACTCACTAACTGAACGAACTTTTTGGCCACCCCAATCCCTCCCATGTTTGCCTGGCCAAGCTCTGGGGCTTGGCTCTGGGCCTTCCCTGAGCTCCCAGAGGAGGGCAGACCCCCCGCTCGCACACCCCACTGTGTTCTCCGCCCGGCGACTGTGGGAAGCGGATGACTGTGTGTTTCCTTGTCCATCTCAGTTTAAACAGAGGGCTCCTTAAGGGCTGGATTATTCACTGGTGGTGCGTTCTGCTCCTAGCTCAGTGTCCAATTCATAGAAGATGTGCTCCACAAACACTCTGTTGAATGAATGAATCTCCCTGCTGCTGGGGTTCCCAAGCTGCCTGGCCACCTGAGGGTGCTGTGGATGGGGGAGATTTGGGGACCTCCACCCTGATTCCTTCACTGGTTTTCTTCACGGCTCTGGGCTGCCTCACCTTAGGACCGGCTTGTGCCACGGGATAGCAGGACCCTGCTTAGGGAGAGGCCTTGGGGAGGGCTGTGGGCAGACCTGGGCAGCAGGGGGGAGAGCAGTGGACACTGCAGCTTGTGGAGGAGACAGCAGGTTCAGAGCAGGCTTGGGGGGACCCGGTAGAGGGGAAGCGAGGTAAAGAGGGGGCGTCCAGCTCACACGCTCCCGGGGGCTTCACTCCTTGAACACACGCGCAAGGCATAGCCTTAGAGGTGGGGAAGAAGCCCTGGGGAGTGGGCGCAAGGCCAGAGCAGGCCTCTCTGTGTTGCTTGTCCTGGAGCCACATGGGTCCCCAGCCTGGTTGGAGCGGCCCCGCCCTGGAGCTCAGTGGCGGCACTTAGGTCTGCATGCCAGGGAGCCAGGCAGCTCCATCTGGCGGTCAGCTTCCCGCCTTCCCCCTGAGCCTTCCCCCACTTCTCAGGACACGCGGCTGCCGCACCACGACCTGTCTTCACCCAGAGCTTCAGGACAGAACTTAGGGCGACCGCGTAGTGGACGCTGTGTGCCAAGCAATCTCCTCAGCGTCTGGGTGTTTTATAACAGAGTTCGTGTGATCTCAATCATCGAGCTCCCACAGAGGCTGTGAATGTCCTTCGTAGGTGAAGAAACGTGCTCATCCAAGGCCACATGTCTGGGACGGGCGGGGTCTGACCCCACAGCGCATGCTCTTTCTCTGGCCCAGGGCTGCTCCTCTAGCTCTACCCTTCCCCAGAGATCAGGGCCTCTCTACAAAATCTGGGGCCAGCCTGTTCCCTTCCTCAGGCCCTTGGAATTCCACAGCCCACCCTCTGTGGCTTTTTGCCAAGACAGAGCTCCTGTCCAGCCTGTCCTGTACAGGGCATGGATGGACAGACTGGCTATCCTATAGCTCGACGTGGCTACCATGTGCTGTCCCTACGACCCCAGGACACAGAGCAGTTTCCCTAGAGATTCCAGCTTTGCCTTTTTCTGTGAAGACCACATATTTTCCCAGAACAGCAGGAATTTCTGAACTGAGGGCTGGACCTCCTTTTTCCTACGAAAGAAAGAGGCCCCTTATGCTTAGTTCCGGTCCTTGTTGTTAAGAAGAAGTTTGAATCCTTATGAGTTTGAGGTCTGTGTGACCCCAGGCAGGTGGCTCAAACTCTCTGAGCCTCAGTTTTCAGAGTTGTAAAGATGTAAAATTGTCAAGATGTAAAGTTGTAAAAATACAACTCGGGGCTCTTATGAGGGTTAAAAGAGGCAGTGTGTGGATAGCACCTAACAGTCCTGGCTGTTAGTAGGTGCTTAATCCATGGTGGCCCTCATCGTTCTGATTGTTGGCTTCATTTCCTCTGCCTACCTCTTGAGAGTTACATGCTCCTCCTGGTACAGGCATTAGTTCTCTCCTTGGCATCTCTCCTTTCCCTTTTTAAGGGCATTTCTGCTGCTGCCGGCTGTGCAGGCAACTCCCGTTCAGACCTCTTGGAGTCCTGAGATCCTGCCAGCAGTCATGGCCCCAACCAACCCGAGTTCTCTGCTAACATTCCTGTGAACTGTAGTCAGGGATCTGCCCAAGGTCTGTCTGGGTGTGTCTGCGCCTGGGAGGGAGGGGGTGGAGGGAGGGGAGCGGCAGCTGCTCTTTTGTTAGCCAGCCACCACGCGGTGAGGCCAGGGCACAGCCTGTCCAGGCCAAGAACAGGAAACAGGTGGACTTTGCTGAGGCCCAGAGGGGGGGTGGGATGTGAGGAGGCCCACGTCTGGGTAGCAGGAGGCGGAAAGAAAAGGGCTCACTTCTGAGTTCCCAGGCTGCAGAATCTCGAGGCCCTCAGCTGGGTTTCAGGTTGCTGTGGGGCAAGGCAATCAGCTGACTCATGCAGTTGTATCTAAAAAATTGTTTAGTCACTGTCTGCCTCTCTGTTAGGATACAGGATAAGTTGCTATAACAAAAAGACCCTAAAAGACAATAGTATATATAAGGCAGGATTGTAATGTTCCCTCATGGGACAGTTTAGCCGCTCCACAAGGTGGCTTTGCTACCTTTGTGGTTATTGGGGGAATGCAGTTTTCTTCCATCTTGTGGTTCTACCATCTCCAAAAAACAGATGTTCTAAACCTGGGATCTGAACAGGGCTGGTTAGAAATCAGGGGCTCTCTGAACGTGCATGGGATAAAAACTGCATCCTGACTTATACCAAGATCTACTTGAAAATTAGCATTGCCTCTCATTCTGACAGGAAGCCTAATGGGGGTATTGGCAGGTATAGTATCTGCAACAACTAATGTAACAGGAAAATATCTGTCATTTCTATTGTGAAATACTGTGTATGCTCATGACTTTCATGACTATTACTTTGAGAGCACAGTAGTTATTAGATCCATTGTTAGATTGTGCTTTAATGCGTTAATAAGAAGTATATACATACTACTGGAGTGTAAAATTTTAATATTTTTGTAATAGTTCAGCCTAGTTGTTTTCCTTGGTAATCCTCTGATTTTATTGCATGAATTTAAGAACACTATTCAGAGAAGGGTCCACAGGCTTCACCAGACAGCGAAAGGGGGTCCAAGGCACACACAAAACCAAGAAGCCCTGTCCCACGTGTCGCTCCCTGTGCTGGTTGAAGCTGAATTGCTGCATGTCGACATTCCAGAAGGGGGAAAGGGTACAGGTGCAGGGCAGATAAATTCCTTCCAGGCCAGTGATGTGGAACTTGCACACCTCACTTCTGTCACCTGCCACTTCCAGAACTCAGTCACGTGGCTGCCCCTAGCTGCTAGGGGGGCTGAGACATGGGGTGTTGTCTGGGCAAGGATGTACCCAGCCAGACTCTATAGTTATGGAAGAAGGAGAGGATGGATTTGGGGGGGTCAATCAGTGGTCCGCCACAATCTCCAACAATTCTTCTTCCCTACCAGGACTGAGAACCCTTGAACCCAGCGCCTTCCCACTGTCCCTCCTTCCGCCTCACAGCTCCACCTCTTACCAGCCCTCATCAGCTTCTTCCTGCTTCCTCGACTCCCCTATCTCCTCTCACTTTGTATAAGGCCCAGGACCTCATCCTTCTTTGCCGCCGTTATGGGTGCTCCTGCCTGAGGCTCATGCTGCTGTGTGCCCCAGATCCTAACCCCTTTCACTGACTCAAGCTCACCGCTTCCCCGATTCTCTTGTTTCCCTCCTGCATCATGGATTCCCCTTCTCTACTGAATCATTCCCACCAACATGGAAACATGCTGTATTTCCCCATCATCAGAACCCTTGTCTTGACCCAAATTCCCTCACCAGCCCTTGCCTCTTTCTTGTTTCCCCCTCAAACTCCTCAGGACAGTGGTCTGTGCTTGCTGTCCACAGTTCCTCTCTTCTGCTGCCCTCTTAGACCAGTCCAGGCAGCCTTCCAGGAAACTGTTATGGGCAAGGCCACCGAAGATCTTCATGTCAGTAACCCAGTCATCACTGCTCTCATCTACCTGACCCACCGGCAGCTTCGGACCCAGAGGATCACTCCCTCGTCCTGGAAACACCAGCTCTCCTGGGTCCCCTCGGCCTCCCTGGTTGCTCCTACTCAGTTCTGTCTCCTCCACCTAAGCACGGGCAGGCCCCCTGAGGTCATGCCTTGGCCGTCCTGTCTGCAGTCTCTTGGTGAGCCCATTCAGTCTCATGACCTTGACTACCAGCCACGTGTGGACGACTCCCAATTTTTCTCCTCCAGCCTGGATCTTTCCCCTGACTCCAGTCTCCTGCATCCAACCACCTACTCAACTTCAAGAAACATCTCAAACTTAACATGTCCAAACCCCAAATCCAGAACGTACCCCCCAAAGCTTCTCCTCCCCTAGGCTTTCCCATCTTTCCAGGTACCTAGACCAGAGACCTTGGAATCATTCCTACTCTAGACTTCCCCTCACATCATGCTCCTTCTCATTGTCTTTGTCTTCAGAATCACTTGGAAATGGGCCACTTCTCACCCCTCCACAGCCACCAACCTAGTCCACATTGTAGCCACCTCCCACTGGATTCTTGAAATAGTCTCTAACTGGTCTCCCTGATTCCGGTCTTGCCTTCTACAGTTTATTCTCAACCTGGCAGATGGCGGGATCCTTCTAAAATGAAAGTCAGATCCGATCACTCTGCTCGCCACCCTCCAGTGGCTTGGCTCCCTTTTCTCTGTGAGGAGAGTCCACATTCTTCACAACGGCCCCCAGAGCCTATCTCTCTGGCCCCTGTCACTTTGCTGACCCCCTCTCCTGCCATTCTCTCCTCACTTGGAGTAAGCAAGAGTTGCCGTCCCTCCCACCTCAGGGCCTTTGCATTCTTCTACCTCAGGGCCTTTGCACTTGCAGTTTCTTCTGCCTGGAAGGCCCTTCCGCAGATGGCCACATGGCTCACTCTCTTACCTCCTTCTGGGCTTTCTCAAACGTCACCTTCTCCACGGGGCCCTCCCACTCACCGTACTTGCCCCAGCAGACCTGATTTCCCTTTCCTGCTTTATTTTTCTCCACAGCAGTTATCACCCTCTGACAGGCTATGATATTATTTATTTTGTCACGGTCTATTTCCCCTCAGTAGTATGCAGGCTTCTTGGGGGCAGGGCTATCTGTCTGTTTTGTTCACTTCTGGCTCCTCATACAGAAGTACCTGACAAACAGTTGCTGGATGTCTGAACTGACTATCCTCTCCTGCAGCCCTGTTTAGGTCTTACAGGAAGGTTTCTTTTTTCCCCTTCTCTGCTCCCTAGAAACCTTCTCCAAAACATTAAGCTACAGCTGGGAACCCCTGAGCAGGAGCGTGAAATATCAATAGATTCGTTGGTGGAGACCTAGGGCACAAAACAGAGAAGGTGAGGGTGTACATTTCCTCAACATGTGTTTATTCAGTGCCTTCTGTGGGCCACCCCAGATGCAGAGATGAATGAAATCAGCCTCTGAGCTTGAGAGAAGCTGACATTGCAGTAGAGACAGATGGGTGGCCGGTGATTACAGCGCCCTGCTTTCACAGGGGATGCCCCAAAGTACAGGGATCAGCCCAAACATGGTCTCTACCAATCAGGGACAGCAGAAAGGCCAGTGCAATGCAGTGGTCAAGGGCACCATCTTGGGCAAGTGACTTCTTGTCTCTGAGTCTCACTCTGCCTGTCTGTACATGGAGACGCTTACGGGGACAGTACTTACCAACTACGACGGCGACCGTGGGGATTACATGAGACCAGAGATGTGTTTGCCGTGAGGCTGATGAAGCTTAAGCACCAATCAAGGCCCCTCACTTGCTCAGGCTCCTTCCAAGGCTCTAGCTATGCTCACAAGGCCATTTTTGTTTTACAAATGTTATAAAACCAGATAGTTTGTTTGTTTGTTTTTTAAAAGAAGTCCTCCTAAATTGTAAAAGTCTCTGAGGCCCCACGAAAGCGGAATCTGCCCCTGCACGAGATAAAACTTGGACTCAGCACAGATCCTGGCATAAGGCGTTCAGTTAATAATGAGTAACATGAAAAAAGAGCTTCACAGGGGAGCTGTCATTTGAGCTGGGTCTTTATGGAGAAGCAGAAGTTCACTAGGTTCCAAACAGACATCAGATATTGCAGGTACGTCTCCATGGGCCTCATTAGAGACTGCAGGGGATGCTCCTGATGGGATAAGAAGAACGGCCATTTTTCATGCACTTGTGATGTACTGCTGTGGTATAATAACATCTATTTGGTCTTTGTCCCTGGTGTCTGGCACAAAATTCCTCAAATCCTCGTAGTTTCCCAAGTGATAGGGGTGATAGGAGTCTCTTACAAAGAGCTTCTAAGTCCCTTGGAATAAGACTTGGATAAGAGTGTCTTTTGGTGGGGAGGGGTGGTGGTGGTGGGATGAATTGAGAGATTGGGATTGACATATATACACTAATAAGTATAAAATAGGTAACTAATAAGAACTTGCTGTATAAAAAATAAATAAAATTAAATTTAAAAAAAGGAAAAAAAAGAAGTGTCTTTTGGGGAATTCCCTGGCGGTTCAGTGGTTAGGACTCCGAGCTTTCACTGCTGAGGGCACGGGTTCAGTCGGCCCTCATGGGCTCCTGGGTGAGGGCTGGTTACCAGAAGATCAAGCATGAATAAAAGCTTGGAACTTTCAGCCCCACTGCCCATGCTCTGGGGGTAGGGCAGAGGCTGGAGACTGAGTTAACTGATCATGCCTGTGTGATGAAGGCTCCATAAAAATCCCTAAAGTATGGGATTTGGAGAGTTTCTGGGTTGGTGAACACACCCCTTTCCCCATACCTCACCCTGTGCTATGCTCATACGTCTTCATCTGACTGTTCATCTGTATCCTTTGTTATATAATAAACTGGGAAATGTCAATAAGTGTTTCCCTGCATTCTCTGAGCCAGTATAGCAAGTTATTGAACCCGAGGAGGGGGTTGTAGGAGTCCCCACTTTATAGGCAGTTGGTCAGAAGTACAGGTGACAACTTGGGCCATGGGACTGGCATCTGAAGTGGGGGGCAGTCTCATAGGCCTGAGGCCACAACCTGTGTCGTCTGTGCTAACGGCGGGCAGTAAGTGTCGGGACAGGATTGTAGGATATGCAGTTGGCGTCTGGACAGTTGGAGAATCGCCAGACCTTTGGAAAACCCCCAGGCGTTGGTGTCAGAAGTATTCTGTGATGGAAGAAACATTCTGTGTAGAAGAAACATTGTTTTTTCCTTTGAGCTGTTCTAAAAGCTTTCCTTGTGTCAACTTCGCAATAAAGCACAAGGCAGATAGATACTCAGAGGTACAGAGAGATCTCAGTATCAGCTGAAAGGACACAGCTGGGACTCCAACCCAGCAGCCCTGCTTCTGAACGTGGGCCTTCAGCCTCTACTGGATCTGCCTCTGTGTGTGACTCTTGGAAGTTTCATTTGCCAACACAGATCCTGGTTTTCCTCTGTGCACCCAGGATGAATTTTTCCCCTGGGGCTCCCACTTCCCCGTGGCCCTAATTCATTCTCAGGCCGCCTGAGGAAGGAGGTTGGAGCTCCCGCACCCGTGTCCCCGGCAGCCCGCCCACTCAGCTGATTGCAGGGAAGCAGGCGGTCACCACCCCCCAGTCGCAGCGCCTGCCACAGCCCGGCTCACAGAGGGCGGGGGCGAGGCAATTACCCGGAAAACGCAGGCAAAACTCCCACGGAGCCACGGGGAGTTAAAAAAAAAAAAAAGAGCTCTGATGTGACAGTGTGGTGGCAGGAATCTTATCCAGTCTCATTTCCCAGCTCCCATAACAACCCACCCCTGAGAACCTGCTGCCGGGCAGCTGAGAGCACGGTTTGCACCATGTGAAGATGAGAGTGAAACCCCCCCGGAGGGGGGGGAGGGGCGGGGCGGCCTAACCACGGAGTGTGCAAAATGAAAGCAACCGCCCGGGGGGCCTGCAGCGTTCCTCCCTTCCCCTCTAAAATCTGCACAACACCGGATTTCATTGCCGCCTGAAAAAAAAAAACGGAGGTCACTGTCCAGTCCCTGGACCCTTCCAAGGTGATCATTTCAATGAGTCACAGTTGCCTTGCACACCCTCTTGCATTTTACAGATGTTGTCCAGGATGTGGCATCTGGGAACAAACATGGTTTCCCTTGTGTCTTAAACCCTCACCCCACAGGGACCCAGCTGACCAGACCAGAGGACAAAAAGAAACCAGGTGGAAATAATCAGAACTCCTTGCATGTGGACTGCATCCTGCAACTTACAAGTCCCATTATCCCATTAAACCATTTTTGTAGACAGCCCCTGTAGGGGGTGAGAGAGAGTCATGACTTCTCAAGGTCACTGGGCTGATAAGTGGCATAGCTAAGACAAACTCAGGGCTTCTGGCTCCAGATCCAGCTACCTTCACAGAGTAATGCACGTGAGACATATACCCTTATCCCATCAGCATCCCTGCCCCCACCGGGCAGCGGGTAGTTGGGGGGTAAGGAAGCAGAGCCGCGTGAGGTGGCATAGTTGACAATTGCTAGGTTTGATGTGGTAATTTACTGTGGATTGGGATTATTGCCTAGTACATTTTTAGCCTGGAGCTGTGGGCTACGTGTGATCCAACAGGCCTATCTGTGGAAAGACTGGAGACCTGGAGGGTGATGCCCACACCCCACTAAGGACCCAATCCAGCAGGAATCCCAAGTCTGGTGTTTCCAGGCTGCATCTGGCCAGCATGTGTGTAATGTTTGGCCCCAGAGTACCCTTTAAAATGTAAAATTTGGGCTAACATTTAAAATTAGGAGAATTCACATATGAATTGGTGTTTCTGGCATCTCTTAAAAAGGTGAAGATTAGGCAGTATTAGGCTTACTGTCCCAGGCAGTGCTGCCACCCCTAGAAGAGGTGTGTGCTCTCCAGGGTACCAGGCCTACAGCCATGCCCTGCTTCTCACCTCCGTGATGCCACCTGTCTACACCCTGTAGGCACTGGGTGTTTTGACTCTTGCTACAGAACTGAAGCTCTTAACATTTTGATATAATTAAGGGGACCCAAGGACTTGGATGGGTAAAAATTACATCTTGATTTTCAGTAACCCCTGCCTAATGCTGAGCATTTCCTTCCATTATAACTGTAGGCAGAGGCCATGGTAGTGTTGGAATCTGTGACTTTGTCACCAGAAGAAATCACAGACATTTTCATATCCCATTAGAGTTTCATAGATATCTCCAAATGTCGTTTATGCTCATCACTACTCTAAAATCATGACTTATTGCTAGATGTTTTTCTTTACATTTGGTAAAGAAGCATATATATTATGATATTAGAGGTTTGGTTTTAAATATATATTTTGGTAACTTTTTTTCAATATAATTGGTTTCACTGGTATTTTATTTTATGCATTTATTCTGAGAAAAGGTCCATCGGCTTCACCAGCTTATCAAAGGGCTCCAAAGCACAAAATTGGACTCACATCTTCAAAAGATGATTGTCAGGTCCCTTGGGGTTGGGAAGGCAGTTCTACAACCATTTGGAGAAGTGGGGCAGGAGGGGGACTAAGCTCCTCCATCCAGCCCCTCCAGGGTGGCTTCACACTGGACTCCCCCACCCAGGGCAGGGGGCCCTCTGAGGTCTCCCAGAGCCCCCGGAGCGCTTGGCCTCCAGGCAGGAGGCTGTGCTGTGGTTCTGCATTCAGTGGCCTGAGCCCCGGGTCTCCAGGGTCCCCTCCAAAACAATCCCGGGAGGGAACTTGGAGGGAGAAAGCTTAGCTCCCAGGCCCTAGTGGCCATGCCAGCGTGAGGAGGGCCCAGAGCCAGGAGCTACGTGGGAGCTGACTCATCCTCGGTCTCTCCCTGTCCAGGGGTGCACGCCCACGACGTGCCCTCCCCCTGGCTTCTCCACGCTAACTCCCAGGCTCTGCCCAGGTGTCTGCAAACCCACGCGGGCTCGCCTTGTCCGCATCGCCGCTCCTAGCAACCACCCTCCGCTCGCTCTGCCAGATCCGGAAATGTGTGGTCTCGGCCGTTTCCTCCTGAATCCTTGAAGCGCCCACTCAGCCTCCGCCCGGTGCTCCAGCATCCATGCAGTTTGCTGAAGTCACCCTGCTGAAGGGCGTCAAGAGCTGGAGGACAGGTGGCACTGGGCCTCCCACTCCCGCTCCCACCCTGTGGCGGCACCTGATGCTTCGACAGCCGCCTCTTCCAGAACCAATGGACACGCTCGCTCCCCCCCCACCCCCCCCACCCCGGTTTCCATGACACTGCACTTTCCCACGTCTCCTCCGGATTTCTGACAGCTCGTTTCCTCGCTGGCTGGCGTCGCCTCCTCCTGGCTTCTCACCATGGGCGTGACAGAGGCGCTGCCCTCGGCTCTTCCCTCAGCGGGTGCCCACCACCTCACCACCACCCTCCACTGCTGCTCCTCCGCCCTTGACCACCCATGTTCCCTAATCCTACGTGACCAAGTTATACAGAGCTTCTTGCCCCACCCCATAAAAAACAAGTCCTAAATCAGACTGTCAGACTGGCGGGGCCTGGAGAGGTTCCTGTGTGGGCTGGGAAGCCCACCACGCACCTGGTGGGTTGTTGCTGGGGAGACTTAACAATACCCCCTGAGCCTGGGCTACTACAGGTCTGTGAGAGGCAAGCCAGTGTAAGGCTAAGGGTATAGGACTCTGTGAGCCGACTGCCCAAGTTCAAACCCTGCCTCTGCTACTTGCTGCTTCTATCTCAGGCAAGTTCATTTATTTGTTCATCGATTTATGTAACAAATGTTAATTGAGCCCCAGTTTGTGTGCCAGACTGCTGAAAAAACGGAAGCACAAAGTGACTCCCCACACTTGTGATGTTTAGGAAGAGTCATGGCATTAATCAAATAATACCCAAACAAATGCTCAGCTGTGACTGTGACAATGTGAGGGAGAGGTCCAGGGTGCTTTGAGAACCCAGCACAAGATGGTCTTATCAGGGAGGTCAGCGACAGCTTCCTCGAGGACATGACCTTTAAGCTCAGATCAGAAGGATGAGTGGGGTTATGAGGTGTGACGGGCTGAATAATGGCCCTGAAGATGTCCACATTCTGATCCCCAGAATCTATGAATATGTTACCTTACATGACAAAAAAGATGTGATTCAGTTAAGGATTTTTTTTTTTTTGGCCACGCTGCATGGCTTGTGGGATCTTAGTTCCCCTACCAGGGGTTGAACCCAGGCCCTGGCAGTGAAAGCCCACAGTCCTAACCACTGGACCACCAGGGAATTCCGCCCAGTTAAGGATCTTGAGATGGGAGATTCTCCTGGATTATCTGAGTGGACCCAGTGTAATCACAGGTGTCCTTATAAGAAAGAGGCAGAGGGTCAGAGAAGATATGACAATAAAAGCAGAGGTGGGAGGGATGGCATTGCTGGAAGGGGGGGCCATGAGCCAAGGAAGCCTCTAGAAGCTAGAAAAGGAAAGGCAATGGATTCTACCCTAGAGCCGCTAGAAGGAAGGAAGCCTGGCCGACCCATTTTGGACTTCTAACCCCAGAACCGTAAGATAATAACTTTGTATTGCTTTAAGTCACTAGTTTGAGATAATTTGATACGACAGCACTAGGGATCTAACACCATAGGAGAAGAATGGAAAAGTGTGTGTGAAGGCCAGGGATGAGAAGTGGGTACCTATGATCTAAAAAACGAAAATGTGTATGTGTGGGTGTGTATGGGGTTTCAGGGGCGGGAGCCATGAGGCTGGACAGCTGGGCAAGAGCCAGACCATGATCAACAAGCAGCCATTTCAAGCAGCTCCTGATTGATTCACACTGTTAACCCCTCTAAGCCTCAGATTCCTCACTGGTAAAATGACAACTTCACAGGTCTGTTGAGAGGATTACATGAGATTGCATACGTGTTGAGTGTACCTCTTACTTAGTAAGTGCCTGTTTAGTGTCAAGCATGATTATGGTCCTGTGGTTTTCCAGCTGGGCTCCATGGAGCCCTGGGAATTCCGCGAGACTCCTCTGGGGCTGCTGAGGATCGGGAGGGAAAGAGGGCCAAGGTGGGACAGGGCAGTTCTGCCCGCAGTCAGAGCAGCTGACCTTGTATTTGTTTGCACGTTGGACTTGGCTTCTGCTTAAGATGATGTTTGCTTATTTTTTTAAATTAATTAATTTTTGGCTGTGTTGGGTCTTCGTTGCCGCGTGTGGGCTTTCTCTAGTTGCGGCGGCTGCTCTTTGTTGTGGTGCGTGGGCTTCTTGCAGTGGCTTCTCTTGTTGCAGAGCATGGGCCCTAGGTGTTCAGGCTTCAGTAGTTGCGGCACACGGGCTCAGTAGTCGTGGCTCGTGGGCTCTAGAGTGCAGGCTCAGTAATTGTGGCGCACAGGTTTAGTTGCTCCATGGCACGTGGGATCTTCCTGGACCAGGGCTTGAACCTGTGTCCCCTGCATCGGCAGGTGGATTCTTAACCACTGTGCCACCAGGGAAGTTCTTAAGATGATGTTTGAATAAGAGGTTCCTCAGCTAAGACACAGTTTGAACGCCACTGCTCTAGCCTGCCTCTGCTTCTTCCAGTGAGGAAACCCTGGCCTGGAGGTGCCACCACGGCTTGTGCTGCCTTGGAGCCAGCTGGAGAACCCAGCCCCCAATCTCTGATGCCTTGATCAACCCTTTGTGGTCCAGGGTTCTGGGCCGTGGCGTCAGGCCGGGGGCTTTGTAACTTGGAGTCCGTTTTCCTTCCTGGCCCTTCCTGTGGTCTGCATTCTATGTTTACTTGCATCTTCTTTGTTTCATGTCAGTCTCCCTCAAAGGACGCTAGAGTCCATAGGGGCAGGTTCTGTTAACCACAGTATCTCCAGGGCCTGACGCTGTGTCTGACATGTGATAATGACAGGAAACACTTGGAAAGTGCTCACTCTGTCCCAAGCACTGTCCCATGTCGTCTACACACATTCACGGTTCATAGTTACCCCTAACTCACACAGTCAGCTCTCAAGACGTGTTGGCTTAATGTTTCACATCACTTGTGCACCTGGGTGAGTTTCTTAGCCTCATCTGTAAAATGGGGGTCAACAACATGGACAGTGGTGATGGTGAGGATGAAGTGGCTTCATGACATCTGCCTGTCGCCTGGCTTGGGGCCTGGCTGCACAGCCACTCAGGAAGGGTAGCCATTAAAATGACCTCATTGCACTGGGTGCCAGATTGCTCTGGTTCCAGCCACCCAGTCTTGATAGGGTCACTGCTGCAATCTGGTCCCCTGAGCTGCAAAGGATTGCTTCCGTCCATCGGGCAAGTCACTTCCTGCAAAGTTTCTCTTACTCACTCCTCCTCTTCCTCCTCTGGGCCCAGACCAGCACATCTGCCTTTCTGGGCTCCAGCTCCCTCCCATTGCAATCAACTCTGCAGAAGGCTGCTTTCTCCTACACTCTGCTTTGCTGCTTCCTTCTCTCTCGGGGCCCCAAGAAGATCCATACAACCTGTATCATCAAAAATGACCCTCCTGGGATCCTGAGGACAGTGTAAATCCATGCCGTGCCCCATGGCTCCCAGGTCACCACTAAGAGCCCCAGCAGGAGCCTCTACCTGTGGCCTGGCCCCCCGACAGCCTTTGCTGAGCCCCCTCCTCTGCACTCCTGCAGCACCCCTTGCTCCATTGCTACCCGTCTCGCATGATCTACAGGTGTCTTTCACATATCTAATGGAAACGCGGTGAACATGTAAGATCCCTGAGGATCCTGAGATTCCTCTTCAGGAGTTCTGGAATCTGTGCCTTTGACACCATTCCCACCACCTAGGTGAGGCCACCCCGGTCTCTCACCTGGATGATCACAGAATGTCATGGTCTGTCTCCTCTGGCCTTGCCCCCTCCCATTGGGCATTGGGGTGACCTTTGAAAGCACAGATGAGTTTATGGCACTCTCTTTTGGGGCTCCCCGTTGTCCTCAGAGGAGCTCTTAAGACCAGTTCCCGCTCCCTCCCCATCTCACTGGATCCAGACAAGCAGAATTGACTTACAGTGGCTTGAATGAAGGCTTGAATGGACTGGGTTCTCCAGGTGGTGAAAGGTTCTTCCTTCTGCCTGAGACACTCCCCTTCCTCTCCCCTCCACACCTTCTACCCATTGGCTAATTCCTGCTCACACCCAGATCTCAGCTGAGATGCACCTCCCAGGAAAGGGCTCTCGGGCGACCTGCAGCCTTGGCCTCTTCCATGAGCCTAGAGCATGGTACACATTCCCTGCTTTTTTGTAATTGCCTGTTTATTGCTCATAGCCCCACTTGCCTGTCTGCACTCTTGAGGGCAGGGCCCCTGTCTCCACCGCCTTGAGCCAAGCACAGTGCCTGGCACATAGTAGGTACTTAATAAACACTAGTTCAATTGAACTGAACTACTCCCAAAGCTCGACCAGGCTCCTCAACCTTCCCATCTCTCCAAATCCTACCAGGCTCTTCACATAACAACAACAGCTGACATTTTTTTTTTTTTTGCGGTACGCGGGCCTCTCACTGTTGTGGCCTCTCCCGTTGCGGAGCACAGGCTCCGGACACGCAGGCTCAGCGGCCATGACTCACGGGCCCAGCCGCTCCGCGGCATGTGGGATCTTCCCGGACCAGGGCACGAACCCGCGTCCCCTGCATCGGCAGGCGGACTCTCAACCACTGCACCACCAGGGAAGCCCCTAGCTGACATTTTTTGAGTGCTTGTTATGAGCCTGGCACTCATGCATATAGCCTCTGTTTACTCTTCAACAGCCTTGTGAGGTAGGAACTATTTTACAGAAGCCCAGGCTTAGAGAGGCAAACTAACTAGCCTAAGGTCACACAGCTAGAAAGGGGTAGTACTGGATTGGCACCCAGCTTGCTGACTTCTCGAATCTTCCTTCTCGACACTGCCGATGTGCCCACTTGTTCTCCCACCTTCTCCACAAAGCCCTCTTCTTCCTCTGACCCCTCAGGGTCTCTGCCTTCCCAGATCCTCCCCACCACATCATCTATGCCTGTAGCTTCCTGACTGCGCGCTGCCTTCAACGGCTCTCTAGCACAGAGGTATTTAACCGGTTCATCTCTCTAACTAGTGAGAAGCTCCCCGAGGTCGAGGACTATGATCTCTGTTTTCTAGGAGGCCCCAGGATACCCAGCCCAGTGGTGGGCACCCAGTGAATATCCTCCAATTCACCAGTAAAACAAAGGCCGTGTCCTCAGGCTGCATGCATCTGAGGAGGTGGCTCGGGAGGGTCTGTGCCCTCTTCTCTCCGTGATTCCGGTTAAATGATGAAGTGTTAATGGAGAACTCTGGCTACTTTCTAATCCCTGATGTTTTGGGACATTACGAATTGCAGAGACCCATGGAATTCAGGGGAAGGGAGTGCCAAGATTCCTTGAGGCCAAATCTGTGATCTGCATCTCTGACTTCATTTTTCTGTCCAGGGAGTCCCATTTTTTATCATAATATGTTTCTGGAAACTATGTCATAAATCAGATTATCAAAAAAGAGATTGTATTTAGTCAGCACAAATATAGTGTACTGAGCAACCTACGGATATGCCAGGCCATGAGCTAGGTGAAGCGGGCTGAACTTAAATGTGACAGGGTTCTGCTCTCAGGGGTCTCACTGTCTTGCTAGAGTCATAAAACAACTCATCACAGTAAAAGGCCCCTGAGTTTCACATGTTCTGGCTCCCATCTGCCTCTGCAAGGTCTCCCCAGGTGTTTCTAGAAGTTTCCCATGGTGTCTCACGTGGGCTCATGCCTAAGTCCAGGCATTGCCCCGAACACGTGATTTCCATGGTTGTTTTCCTCCTCTTCCCTGCTCCGGTCCATGCCCTGTGGACTACACCCCTGCAGGGCATCCATGGCAGATGGTGAAGCAGGTCGTGGACCAGGGGTGACGTCGCAGGACACTCCTCTCCCCGTCAGTGTCACACTGGGAGTCATAAACCTGGGCTGGCTGAGCCCCTGTCTTACAGCGCTTTTAGTGAAATGGCTCTGCAGTGTCTGATGTGGCTGCCTAGGACGATCTGTCTACACACACACACACACACACACACACACACACACACTTGGCTCAGACTGGAGTCCACAGGTTCTGAGCTCAGGTGCATCCCCTTTCCAATAACAAAGCTCTGTCACTGCCTGATGGGCTTCCCCCTTGGATTTACTCTCCTGCAGAAGGTTCCTCACTCCCTCTGCAGTATCAGCTCCTGGCAGGCTGCCTCACAATTTCCCTACACAAGCCTAGGCATGTCCCAGTTTTGCCACAGCACAGCACTCTAGTCCCACCTGTTTCTCTTACACGTGTGCTACTTACTCATGCTCAGATGTAGAAAAAAGACAAGAAAGAAATACTCCAAGAGGTGTTGATGCTGGGAGGTTTTATTTTCTTTTTCATACTCTGCTGTCTTTCCCAAAATTTAGAAAATAAGCACGCCTCCCTCTTACAATCTCCTCACCCCACCGCATTCCCCAATAAAAGCTTTTATTATGGTGGATGTTTTTGTAAAAATACAAAATTAACAACACAAACTGTAGAAGCAAAGAGGAAAAAAAAGATGAACTCTAGGGTGTCAAGGGGAAGTAGAAAATCTTCCCAAAGGAATACTGTTACAATTGGAAGTTCTTAAACAAATGAATCATAGATACAGCGAAGCATATACCATAAGACCAATGCCATAGTAACTGTAAATCTCCCCAATCATTCAAAGAAGTAAAATTTATTTCCAAGCCCTACAAAATATACATATCACATTGATTATATAAGGGACTGCAATGAACTTTTAAGTGTATGTATCGCATATTAAAACGCACACACAACTTTTATAACACACCAAGGCATAGTAGGTTGGCTACAGTAAATAGTACACATCTAATTGACAACAGTATTGTTCACCTTTGACTTCAGAAGTGCACGATGCTTGATCTTCATGCCTTCCTTTTCTCTGAAGCACACCAGGATGTTCAGAATCACTCCTTGGAGCCCCATGCTGGGGTAGTTGAGGATGAGGCATAGGATTTAGGTGTCTGTTGCTGATGATAATGACGCTGTGTCTTTGACTGCAAATTGTTTTAAATATCCGGAAGGGCTGACGCAGCATCCTCTTCTTCCTCCACATCTGTGTTTAAAAGCTACTAGGCAGGGGGCTTCCCTGGTGGTGGAGTGGTTGAGAGTCCGCCTGCCGATGCAGGGGACGCGGGTTTGTGCCCCGGTCCGGGAGGATCCCACGTGCCGCGGAGCGGCTGGGCCCGTGAGCCATGGCCACTGAGCCTGCGCTCCGCGACGGGAGGGGCCACAGCAGTGTGAGGCCCGCGTACCGAAAAAAAAAAAAAAAAATGCTACTAGGCAGGGATTCAGGGTCAGGGTTAATACAGGCTCCAGGAAGGCTGCTGCAGGCTCTGAAGACAGCCATCCCCATCCTTCCCTCCGCATGGACCACTGAACAGCTGTAACTTTAACTGACAGCCCTCAGAATACAAAACTGCTGTTGGATGGTTCTCTTCATCTGGGACAACAGTGGTGAGAAACAGATGGGTGGGGATTGAGGTGCAGGAACTCGCCAAACTCCATCTGTGGATCACAGAATTAAAGTGCGTGCAGGATGGAAAAGACCTCTGCTATGTGCTTCTCCTGCCTCTAAGAGCCACCACCACTGACCTGAGAAGGCACATACTCTGTGCCTGAAATTACTACAGAGATGGTTTAATTTCATGTAATTGACACAATTCTGTGAAGTAAATAATATCACCCCCATTTTACAGATGAGAAAACAGAGGCTCAGTGAACTTAAGAAACTTAGCAGTGTATTAGTTTGCTAGGGCTGCAGTAACAAAGTGCTGCAAACTGGGTGCCTAAAACAACAGAAATTTATTGCCTCACAGTTCTGGAGGCTAGAAGTCCAAAGTCACAGCATCAGAAGGGTTGGTTCTAGGGACCAGGAGGAAGAATCTATTCCATGCATGCCTTTCTCCTCGCGTCTTGTGGTTGCCGGCAACCTTTGGCATTCTTCAGCTTGTAGATATACCTCGCCCCAATCTCTCCCTTCATCTTTACATGCCATTCTCCATGTGTGTGTCTGTGTCTCCGTCTCCAAATTTTCCCTTTTTTAAGGCCAGCAGTCAGAGTAGGGCCCACTCTAACGAGCTCATTTTAACTTGATTATCTCTATGAAGATTCTGTTTACAAATAAGGCCACATTCTGAGGTACTGGGGGTCAGGACTTCAAATATTTTGGGAGGAACTTTGGGGACTTCAACGATTCAGTCTATACTATAAAGATATCACTTCTGGTAAGTGATGGAGCCAATATTCAAAACCTAGACAATCTGATACCAGCTCTTAACCAAACCCTATCCTGTCTCCTATCTGGCTCTTCCTGGCCACCTGGCTCTCTCCTGTAGAACATATCTGTGGCAAGGAGATTGGCGACCACAGAGGCTGGAGCCCACCTACCACGTCAGAAGACTTCCTAAATATAATCTCTTATTTTCTATGCTTTCCTCTGGAGGGATATACTAATAGTTCAAGTCTTTTCTCCATGCAGATGTTGACAGACGTTTGCTCTGATAAGGGAATGTTCCCATCTTCATTGACCGCTTTTGCAGGAACCACAATTTCCGGGGCCAGTGCCCCGCCGACCCGTACAACCCTTTCTCCAGAGAAGAAAAAGGGCACCTCTGTTTTCGTGCTAATGAGCGTGAGATCCCTTACTTTCTGGTTCTCACAGCGACATCGGACACCCGTCGTTCCGTGTGCCAAGGGTGAGAGACCTGCAGATGCCACAGAGACGTGGGTGGAGATGCTGGAGGAGGGAAGGTCGGCAAATGCTCAACAATTCATCGTGATTTGAGTCCTGCACCTTCATGGTCTCCCCACCCCTTTTTTTTTAAATTTAAAAAGCACTGTTTGTGTGACTCTAAATTAGTCAGGCTTTGTCTTGGTTCTCTCACTGGGAGCTGGTCATCTCTGAACGAGTGTGTTGAACCTGACCTGGGTAACCCCAGGATCCAGTTCCTCCCTTCCTGGGGCTCAGGGACCCCACGGGTGGATCAAGCTGTCACTGGATAAGGCAGACCCACTGAGGGTCTTGTGGTAGTGTGGCTGAGAACCCCCGAAAAAGGACTTGCTACCCCAGCTGTGGGAGGGTGCCTCACTGCACCCCACCCAAGGGCCGGCCCCCAGCCAGTGAGGCTTGAGGCCGGGATGTCAAGGCCCGCAGTTCAGCCTCGTGTGGGCAGTTCTGAGGGGCTGCTTCAGCTCCAAAGCGCTCCGTGGGCTCAGCCAAGGTTGTCCTTGGGCCTAAACCGCAGCTTGACGTCCACCCCTGCCCCTTCCCTCCTTTCCTCAGTGTTGCTCCTAAGAGACCTCACACAGCCCTCCTCCACTCTCCACTCAGCTCAGAGTCTGCCTCCCAGGAACCCACCCTGACTGGCTTCTCCAGAGACTCAAGTCAACACTTGGTCCTGAAGCTGCAGAAGAGGCATCAGAGGTCAAAGGCCACTTCTGCCTGGAAGGGGCCCCAAACTTCAGCTTTCCCAAGGCCTGGCCAGGATGCTCACAGGCCTGCCCACACACTCACTCCCTTCTGTTTGGCACCATCTGAAATTAGCTGACCAACATCTTCCTTCCTCCCTCCCACAAAGATTTATTAAGCATCTGCTATGTGCAAAGTACTATTCTAGACTCTAGAAATACAGCAGTGAAAAAGACAAAAAAAAAAAACACCCCAAAACACACAGAAAAATCTTTATCCTCATGAAGCTTGCATTCTACCAGGGGGAGGAAACGATTACCTAATAAAACAGTAAAATACTATCACTCGGTGATAGTACTCTGGGGAGGCCAAAAAGCAGGGAGTGGAGAGGGTTTGGTAGCAGGATGGAAGGAATAAAGGGAACTGGGAAAGACTCACTGAAAAGTTGACATTTGAGCAAAACCTGAAGGAGATAAGGGACTGAGTCATGAAGCTATTGGGGGAAGAGCCTTTCAGACAGCAGGGACAGCAAGTGCAAAGACCCTGAGGCAGCAGCTTGCTGTGTGTTTTCAAGGACTAGCAAGGAGACCAGTGTAACTGGGTCAGAGTGGGAGAACAATAAGAAGTGAAATCAGAGATCACAGTGGGAGGTGGGAGGGAGGACAATAGGATTGTGGGTGTGGAGGGCCTCTTGGGCCAATGTAGGGACTTCGACTTTAACTCTGGGTGAGATGGGAGCCAGAGAGGGCTCTGAGCACAGTAGAGCGAGAATCAGATGGGCTGTTTTAAAGGACCACTCGAGCTGCTGTGTGGAGAGAGGGCAGAAGCAGGAGACCTCCTAGACTCTTTCAGTAAATCCAGTTGGAAGACAGTGCTGGCTCAGTCAAGGGGCTGCAGTAGAAGTGGTAAGATTCCGGAGATATTTGGAAGGTAGAGCTAATGGGATTTGTTGTTGATCCTTCCGGGAGAGCCAGCACTGTGGCTGGCAGGATCACACACGTGGGTGCAGCCAGCAGCATTTCTCAATGCAGCAAATACCATGTGGTGGCTTTGGAGCCAGACACACCTGGGTCTGGATCCAGACTCCATCCATAGGAGCTGCTCATCGTGAGCAGGTTACATCAACTCTCTAAGACTCTTGTTTCTTCATCTGTCAACTGGGGATAACAATCTTTATATCATGGGATTATTATGAAGATTAAGTGAGATAAGGTAAAAGAAGAGCTGATAAAGAGTGATGTGATTATTTTAAATAATGCAGTGTCCTGTGAATCTTGGTGCAGAGGCCCGTGGAGGGGAGGGGCAGAATCTGAGGGTGGAGGGAACATGCAGGAGGGGTTGGCCAAAGCTGGGGGGCAGCCAAGATTGCCCAGGAACACTGCTGTGGAAAGAGAACAAGACTCTTGGGCACACACTGGCCTTCCCAAGGGAGTCTGGGGGATTCCAAAGCTCAGACAGGTTGGGGTGGGGTGGCCTTCAGAGAAAAGATGGCCAGAAGGGAACTCCTTGGATGAAGGTGGAGCCATGGAAAATGGGAACATCCCCCAGTTCTAGAGAGGATTAGGTCATCCCAGCTGAAGCCAATCAAAACTCTCCCTTGGGGAGGCAAAAAAAGGTTTTACTAGGCCAAAACTGCAGCGATCTCTAGCAGCGGCCAGGAAAGGAGGCGAGGCAAGGCGAGCCTTGGGCCCGAGGCCATGAGCCCTGGAGGTCCCACCCTGGCTAGAAAAGGAGACTAGGGGAGAGCTGGGGGGCAGCCCAGAAGCTGGGGGAGGGCGGAGCTGTCTGAGTTGTATGGTGGTGGTGGGATGCCCTTCTGGAAAAACAGTTAGGTCCTCATCAGAGGCAGCCAACAAAAGCTTCGCACACTGGGGCTCTGCGATTCTTTTCCCTTAAGGAAGACAAAAAGCAGGATTAGCATTCCTTCCATCAGAGATGTTCTACTGATTTATACGTATGGCGGTTTTCCCCCCAATAAACCAGAAGTTTAAACTGGGGATCCTGCGCTTCCCTCCTAATTAGAGAGAGACTTGGCAGTGAATGAATGTGGGTTCAAGTTCCAGGGCAGCGGTTGACCTTGGGCAGGATGCTTGACCTCTGAGTCTTGTAAAATGGGGATCACAGTATCTCGCAGGTGTCTGTGGGCAGCCATCTTCTCCCCTCCCCCAAGCCCTGGGTTCGGAGAATGAAAGGAAACATACTAACTGTGAAGGTAGACAGTCAAGCGTACAGAAGGATATTTCCTATGTGGGGAAAGCCACGGGGGCTGGTTTCTAGGGGCCAGATGGGAGAGTGCAGTGCCAGAGCGGTGCCCCTGGTCCCAGGGTGGGGACCTGGTCCTTAGTCACTGTCTCCCAGTTCAAACTCCCTTCCTCCTAGGCACCACCACCTTTTCCCACTTCTCTCAGGCCCTAAAGAAATGGTACAGAGCCCTTGGGAGAGGAAGCATCCTTTTCCCAGACACTCTTGGGGCTAGAAATCCCCCAAACCCAAAGTCCTCCCAAGGCACTGACGTCAGCCTGAGACGGCGGCTGCTGAGCTTTTCTGGTAACCTCTTCCTGCCAGCGGCCACCTCCGGGAAGGACAAGTTTGGGCCCCGGGCCAAATCCTGCAGCTGCTCCACACCTGCCCGGCCTACTCAGACCATCTCGCAATCCTGGGGCCTTGAGGGGCAGGGGTGGCTGGTGGGCCGTTCCCCTCCCTGTTGCCACCCTCTCCAAGAAGCCAACCGCAGATTCCTAGTGCCTCTTCTTGCTGGTGGGAATGGAAGCAGAAGTACCTCCCCTCCCCTGTCCTCCACTCCTTCCCTCCCCCCTCCCCCCATCCCCCACGACTGCTCTTTTCCTGGTCCAGTCACAGGCTTCGACAGGCATTTGAGTCTTGTGTCCACAGAAGCTCTGACCCCTGGTCCCCCGTTAGGGAATTTTAGGCCAACGAGTTATAGAATTTTAGAGCAGACATAAGGATCTCTCAAAACCAGGCTGGTGTCCTTCAGTGAGTGGCTTCTGGGTGCCAGGCACAGCACTCAAGGCTTCACAGGCATTAGTTAACCCTGACAACAACTGCACAAGGGAGACGTTATGATTGAGCTCCTGTTTGCAGATGGGAAAATGGACGCAACGAAAATGGACTTAAGCAACTTGCCTAAGGCCACATGGCGGAGCAAGCCAGGTCTTGTGACTTCAAAGCTGAACTTTGCTACCACGTTACACTTCTCAAAGCATATTCCGTGGATCATTTGTTCCCGTAGGTCTTCCAGGAATGAGAGAAACCTGTGGTTAAGCATGCCAGGGAAGTACTCTAGATTGAGCTCTACTTTGTGGAATGTCTCGGAGCATATTGACAGATTAAAGGCTCTGAGAAGTCCTGCAGTGAGTTAAATCTGTTAAACTCTCTCTAACCCAGTGTTTCCCAAACTTATTTGCACCTGGGAACCCCACCGCTTTTTACAAACGGGACACTGTTACCATCCTGGAGAATGTGCTGTGGGAGATGCCACACAAGATCACATTACCTGTCTTGTTCAGATAGCGCCTGGCACATATTAGGAGCTCAATAAACACGGGCGGGATAAAAATTAACACACATTTCCCCCATTTCTGGTCATCCTAGCCCTTTCCCTGAAGAGTCCCTCAGCCGTGGAAGATACTTCACATCCTACAGATGACCCACTCCTGATGGCACCCCTGTGTGGGTCTTCTTGGCTGTGCTGGGGTCACATGGAGAGGAAATTCTATTTAGACAGCTCCTGAGGCCTCCCCTATTTTAGCCCCTCAGAGGTCTCTATTCTAAGGACAAAGGGAAAGTTCTGAGACACTTCCGTTCAGTTTTGGCCAGCAGGAATATGGGTGTGGATGAGGGTGTGAAAACCTCCCACCATTCATCCTCCCCCAGCCCCTCAAGCCCTCCTAGCAGTACAGTGCAGACCCTGAGGCATCCTCCCACCCCTGCCAGCACTCACACCTCCGTTTTCACCTTCCTTGGCACCCTGCCCCGAAACCCCTCGCTCCCTCCCTCTACTTTTTATACCCTATCAGCCCCTCTTGCTTCCTACCTTCTTGGACTCGCTTGAACTCCAGGCTAGGCTGGAATCAGATCCTCACTGGGGACCATGAACACACAGCAGGCCAGACCCCTGCTCAGAGATTCAGGTGTAACTGCTGTGGGATGGGGCTCAGACCATCTGTACCTTCAAATACAGTGAGGTCAGGAAGGACGGATGCTCGCCAGTACCCATTGCCCTTTTTCCTGTCCTTTGGTAACACACCCCTTGGCAAGCCTCCCAGCCCGGAGCAGGTGCCAGGGTGCCCCAGCTGTCTGCTCCTGGCTCCTGAGCACTGCTGGGAAAAGGCCCCCACCACAGCACTGGCACTGCTATGGACTCAGACTCCCATCTCGGTGCCACCTGCCAGCACATGTAGCAGTCCTGGGTCTAAACCACTTACTATTCTGGGTCTTCGTCACTCTCCCCGTGCTCCCTTCCGACCCCAAGTCTAATGCTTAGCCTCTTGTCTCCTACTACTGGAAAAAAAAATGAAGCCACTGGGATCACATGATTTCCATCAAATTCTCGCTCCCTACCAATTCTGCTACTGCCACCCCACTGCTTTCCTGTTAATTTTAGAAGCAGACCAAAATCCAGGTCAAATCCCCCAGCCTATGGAGTCAGGCTGCCAGGGTTCCAATCCCATATACATCCCTTACTGGCTATGTGATCTTGAGCAGATTTCTTAATCTCCTCAGTGCCTCAGTTCCTCATCAGTGAAATGGGATGACGCTCGCCTTTACCTCACAGAGTTAATGAAGGATTAAACGAGATAGGCCACACAGAGAGCTTGGCACAGGCAAATGCTAACAAAGGCTAGTTATTGTCATTGCCCTCTCTGCCTCCTCCAAACTTTGTTCCATCGTTATGAACCTCTCCCTGTCTCTAGCTCATTCCTCTCAGCCTATAAAGACACTCCTGTCTCTCCTGTCCTAAAAAAATCTCTTCTTGATTCTATGTTCTTGATTTCTCTTGTCCCTTCTCATCCAAACTTCTCAGAAGCATCCTTTATCAGCTTGTTCCTTTCCTTATCTCCCTTCTGTTCCTCAGGGACGTGGCTTCTGGCTCTACCATAGTTCTGACATTTGTCGGGGTCACCAAGGACCTGGCTAAGACCAGTGGGCACGTCTCAGTCCCTGACCTCTGCCTCCTGCCCTTGACTTTGTTAATCATGTCCTGCTTTGTGAAACTGTGGATGGCTTGGCTTCTGTGCTTCCTTATCAGTCCCTTGGTTCTCCTTGTACTTCCTCTGCCTTCCCCTCTCTGTCTCCGGGCTTCTCATCCGCCACTGGCCCCAGGAAAGCTGTGGGGACCCTGAGTCTGTCCTTGGTTCATGGATCTCCTCTGCCCTTGCATTCCTGTCAGGTGATCTTAGCAGCTCTCATGCCTTCTACTTCCACTTGATGGTTGATACCTGCTATGAGCTGAATTGTGTGCCCCCAAATTCATATGTTGAAGCCCTAACTCCCAATGCTATCGTATATGGAGACAGGGACTCTACGGAGGTAATTAAGATCAAATGAGGTTATAAGTTCGGGGCCCTAATCTGATGGGACTGATATCCTTATACAAAGAGGAAGAGACACCAGAGATCTCTCTTTCTAGGCTCACACAGAGAAAAGGTCACATGAGGACACAGCGAGAAAGTGCCATCTGTAAGCCAGAAATAGAGGTCTACACCAGAAACTAACTCTGCTGGCACCTTGATGTTGGACCTCTAGCCTCTAGAACTATGAGAAAATAAATTTCTGTTACTCAAGTCACCTGGTCTGCAGCATCTTTTTTTTTGTGTGTGTGGTACGCGGGCCTCTCACTGCTGTGGCTTCTCCCGTTGCGGAGCACAGGCTCCAGACGCGCGGGCTCAGTGGCCATGGCTCCACAGGCCCAGCTGCTCCGCGGCATGTGGGATCCTCCCAGACCGGGTCACGAACCCACGTCCCCTGCATCGGCAGGAGGACTCTCAACCTCTGCGCCACCAGGGAAGCCCCTACAGCATCTTGTTATGGCAGCCTGTGCCAACTAATACAGTATCTAAGTATACCAGTTAGCTTTTCCTGCATAACAGACTATTCCAAAATTTAGTGGTCAAAAACAAAAACCATTTATTTAGCTTACCTTTCTTCAGGTCAGCAGTTTGGTCTGGGCTCAGCTAGGCGGCTCCTCTGGTCTTGGGTCTGTGGTCAGCTCCTGGTTTGGCTGGGCACTGGTTGGTCAGGGTGGCCTCAGCTGGGATGGCTCATCTCTGCTCCATAGCATCTCTCATCCTCCAGCAGGCAGGCCCAGGCTTGTTTTCATAGCAATGGGGCAAGGTTCTAAGAAAGCAAACAGAATGGAGGTTTGGAAGGAAAACCTCAAACTATGCAGACATCTGGGCCTTCCCATTCATACCTGGTACTCTGGTAGCTGACTTCTCAAATATCAAGACGTCTTGAACAATGAACTAAGAATATAGAATAATAATTAAATAAGAAAAAGAATATATATATATATATCTCTGAATCACTTTGCTATACAGCAGAAACTAACAAAACATTGTAAACCAACTATACTTCAATAAAATAAATTTAAAAAAAGAATTATAAATAAGTAAACTCTGGGAAAACACATAGCATTTTAAGGTATAGTTGACCGGACTTGACAGATGTAGAGTGAGGATGGATGAGGAAAACAGGCCTCCTCCTGAGTAGACAGCTTGCTGGACTGGATGGAGGGTGGAAATAATTTTCCAAACACTTATTACTTGTTGGATACTGTTCCAAGCACTTGGTACACACAGAACACCGAGGTGATTGAGAAAATGTCTCTAGAACCAGACTTGCCTGAATTTGAACTCCAATTCAGCCACTGACACAGAGAAAGTCACTTAAACTTTCTGGGCCTCTGGTTCCTCATCCGTAAAATAGGCATAATAACGGCACTTGCCTCACCGAGCTGTCATGAGGATGAAATGAAGTGATACATGTGAGCCACATAGAAGTGCCTGGCTCATATGGTGCCCTCTAAATATCTGTCATTGTCATTATTGTCTCATTGTCATTATTTGTCTCAACCCATGACGTCGGCGATTTTGTCTCTATTTTACAGGTGAAGAAACTGAGGCTTGGAGAGGTTAAATAAATACCGTATAATATGCAAGGTTAGGATGTGGCTTTGGACCCAGGTGGTCATAACTCCAGAAGCTATGTTCTTTTTTTTTTATTGAAGTATAGTTGATTTACAATGTTGTGTTAGTTTCAGGTGTACAGCAAAGTGATTCATTTATACATATACATAAATATACTTTTTCAGATTCTTTTCCTTTATAGGTTATTATAAGTTATTGAATACAGTTCCTTGTGCTATATAGTAGGTTCTTGTTGTTTATCTGTTTTATATATAGTAGTATGTATCTGCTAATCCCAAACTAATTTATCCCTCCCTCCCCTTCCCCTTTGGTAACCATAGGATTGTTTTCTATGTCTGTGAGTCTGTTTCTGTTTTATAAATAAGTTCATTTGTATCCTTTTTTAGATTCCACAAATAAGTGATATCATATGATATTTGTCTGTCTCTGACTTACTTCACTTAGTATGATAATCTCTGGTTCCATCCATGTTACTGCAAATGGCATTATTTCATTCTTCTTTATGGTTGAGTAATATTCCACTGTGTATATATACTCCATCTTCTCTATCCATTCATCTGTCAATGGACACTTGGGTTGCAGAAGCTATGTTATTAATCACCGCTTCATTCATATTCCTCCCTCTACCATTCATCCACAGGAAGGGAGCATGTTTGGGCTTAAAGATAATGAGTATGGTTTTAGATATAGATGTGGAGTTGCCTCTAGGACAACCAGGTAGAGACTTCTATTCAGCAGTTGGGTTTGTATGTGGAGTATAGAAATCAAGATATTGTAGACAGATAGGGATTGAGCCACGGGTGGATAACATCATACAGGGAGATGGTAGCATGAGAACGGACGCATGTCTGGGGCACATTTAAGGAGAGGATGGAGGAAAAGGATCCCCTAAAGGAGCTTGAGGATGAGCATCCAGAGAAGAGAGAGGGAGGTTTTGGAGGAAGGGAGACCATAAGTCTGAGTTTGCCTGGGGGAGTCTTGGTTTAGGACAGCCTGGCATAATAATTAATGAGTGCCCTTTTTCACTTTTAACAGTGGCCCAGTTTGGAAGATGAATTATATATTCACCCTCCTTAGAACGTCAAGGAGGAGGAAATGTAGATGTGAAATACTGCAAAGGGGACAAGTAAGGTAAGTTTGGAAAGTGGGTTCCGTTGGAATTGGATTTGGCAAACTGATGACCTTGGAGAGAGGTTTCTGAGGAAAAAGATGGAAAACAGATTGGATCAGGCTGAAATCTGAATAAGAGACAAGTAGAGATAACAAATGTTCACAAGTCTTTCCAGAAGCTTGTCTGGGAAGGGAAGAAAGAGACAGCTATAGGGAACGGAAGAGAAGGACTCCCCCTCCCAGCCACACTCCATGGGGAAGGGATTTGAGCATGTCAGGCCCAACAGGGAGGAAGCCAATGGATAGAGAAACTGACAGGCAATCAAGAAGATTGCTGATGGATCGAGGTCCCTGGGGAGCCAGAAAGTACTAGAATCCAGAAAAATGAGAAAGAGCCTTTTTCTCAGGCTGCACCGCATGACATTTGGGATCTTAGTTCTCCGACCAGGGATCAAACCCGAGCCCCCTCTGCAGTGGAAGTGCAGAGTCCTAACTACTGGACCGCCAGGAAATTCCCAGGAAAGAGCCTTGAAGAAATAAAGTGGGAGATTTAAGAAATGGTGGGGAAAATTGTCCCAAGAAGGTGGGTCTCTGGGCACGGAACTGATGAAGGGGACAGCATCATCTTGCAGACTCGTTCGGCAGTGGCAGAGCATGGTCAGTGATGCCTGGGTCTTTCCTTCGCCATAGACTCTTCAGCCCCCCACCCCAAATGCACATAGCTACACATACATGATTTCTACACATGAGTCAGGAGGCTGACAGCAAACTGATGCCCAAAGAGGAGTCCAGACCACAGTGAGGAAGCTCTGCTCCCTAGAGCACTTTCCCGGGGCTTGGGTGTCCTCACCCCAAAAATCTGTTCTTTCCATCTCCCCCAGCTGATCCATAAATGCTCTCAACAGCCATGAAGGCAGCTCCTTCTCCATTTTAAAAGATTTTCATAACATGCTACAACTCCCAAGTTTGTAGGTTACTTTTCGCCAGTTACAGTCAAGCCCAGCTGTGTCCAGGTACCTCAAGGGGAGAGGTTCCTTAATCCCATCGGTGTGGTTACTGGAAGTCTCTTCCTAGGGAGGGTTCTGCTGAGGGTCCTTCCTGGAAACCCATAGGCCCATTCCTGGGGTCTGGGCTCCCCTCCTTGACCAGAGAGGAATGCCCTTTCCAGCTGCCGCCTCCAGACCCCAGGCCGCGTAGCCTTCTGGGTACTGAGCCTCTGATTGAGGATGTCCCTTCCCTCCCAACCCATGGAAAGACTATGTCTGTAAGAATTCTCTTCATCTCTTACGCTTTATCATTTAATGAATATTAATGCGATAGAGAACAGCGCCTTTCATTTATTCAGCAAATGTTTGTCAAGCTCCATGGCATTCCAGGTGGAGTGCTGGGAAGGCAGAGGGGGTTAGTGCGTGCTCCCAGTGCTAGAGGCGTCCTTCTGAGGCCACGCCTGCTTTGTCCTATAAGAGCCCACCCAGCCACCCAAAGAATTCTGAAGAGTTGACAGCATTTAGGAGCAGTGTCATATGAATCGCCACAGAATTTTGGCTTAAGGTGGCGAAAGTCTTTACTGCTATTAAACAGTAGTTTATTTCTATAGAAAGAGAGGCCTGTGTAAAGGTGGTATGACAGGGGAAGGTAGGTCTTATTATACACTGCAGATGATGGATTGGAGACACAGAGAGGTGAGCAGTGCCTTGAAACCCTGCAGGTGATCAGTGAGGGGCCAGCGGACAGCCCAGGCCCTCTGTCTTCTGAACTGGAGGATGAAGAATCCAAGAGGAGACAGGAGAATACAGGGAGAGAAAAAAATAACCTGGAGAAGAGTTGATGAAGAAGTGGGGAAATAGTCAATGAAGTGACGTGGATAGAATAGACAGCAAACAGAGGTGAAAGGGCAGACAACTAAAATCCTCTGACAGAAGGAGAGATTCCCAGATCTCTTAATTCCCGGTGCATGGGCGCCATGGCCTCAGGCAGACTTGAGTCCCTTGCAGAAAGGGCACCCCCCTGACCCCACCACAATTCCACCCTGACCCCTTTCTTTTGTCACCACCCTGCACCAGCGCCTGTTTCAGCGGGCATGCTCTCTCACCCAGGACTTGCCGCCATGACCCCTCTCCGACCTGCATGCCCCGCCACCCGCTGGACACCTCCCCTGGTGGCCTCACACCCACCTCAGTGACAATGTTTCATTCATTTATTAAATTCCATCTTGCAACCTGCATTGTGTGCCAGGAGCCACTTGTGCCAGGCTCAGAGGAGACAATAGACAGCAAGCAGACATGGGCCTGCCCTTACTGGGAAGATAGAGATAAGTCAAATGAGCAACAGCTTGTTACAATACTTTGTGAGGACACCCTACTCACCCTATCCCACCTTCAAGCCTGGATACTAGCATCATCATCAAGCAGCAGTTGGAGCCTCCCAGAATCCTGGGTCCTCCGGGCTTTTCCACCTCCTGCATGCCCACATGTCCAGGTGATTCTCTGTGCCAGTATGTCACCTCCTTTTCTTACTCCATGACCTCTGCCTGGACTCCTAGTCTGCTACCTCCAATCTCCACCCAAAACCCTCTTCCACATTGCTGCCCAAGTTTCCTTTTCTTTTTTTTTCGCGGTATGCAGGCCTCTCACTGTTGTGGCCTCTCCCATTGCGGAGCACAGGCTCCGGACGTGCAGGCCCAGCGGCCGTGGCTCACGGGCCCAGCTGCTCCGCGGCATGTGGGGTCTTCCCGGACCGGGGCACGAACCCATGTCCCCTGCATCGGCAGGTGGACTCTCAACCACTGCACCGCCAGGGAAGCCCCCAAGTTTCCTTTTCTAAATTACTAATGTGATCACAGTATTCCCAAGATTAAGAACTTCTTTACAGGAACTTCAAAGAGAAATAGAAAGTCATTGGAGATAGAATTTAATTCAAGACTCTTGGTCCATAAGAGAATAAGTAGATGTGGATACACACACACACACACACACACACACACACACACAGCATGTAAAAGAACGAAATAACATAAATAATAAGGTAGGACTAATTTATATGGGGTTTTTTCCTCTAAAGATAGATAATAGAAGAGCCTGAGGAAAATTCACCAAAATTGACCATATTTTAGGAAATAAAGAAAACCTTAATAGATTTCAAAAAGCTGAGTACAATCTTCTGATTGTAATACAGTAAGACTAGAATTTAGTAACCAACAGAAGATAAAAAGTCACTACCACCTGGAAATATGTTTTTCAAATTTATCCTAAACAGCTTGAGTTAAAGAGGAAATACAAATCAAGGAAGGAAGATTACCTAGAAAGTAGTGATAAACTCTTCGGAAACATTCAAAATGATGAATGCACAAAACTTCTATCCATGCTCTTTTTTCCCTACCACATTTGAAACCCCCCTCTATAGTTTGTACCCCGTGACACCCTACCCACCTTTCTCTGTTCTCCCCATATTTCCGTGGCTCTTGCCACTGAATTTCTCAACCGTTCTAGAAGCTGCCACCTTCTTTTACCCCTCCACACCTTTGCACCTTTATGCCATTTGCCTGGAATGTCCTTTCCCTTCTTACCTACCTAGCAAACTACCTACCTGTTTACTCATTAAGACTCAGCTTTGTGGTCCCTTCCTTTGTCACGCCTCACACAGAATCGTCTACCCCTTCCCCCTGTCCCCAGAGGCCTTGGCACCATCCTCTGGAGAAGATGGTGAGTGAAAAGAGAACCCGGGTCAGGTCTCAGCTCCCCAGGCCAGCAATTTCAACACTGTGTCACTAACACCCAACTCCCTTGTCCCTGTCACCTTCCACCCTCTTGGAAGCTGGCTGCATTTCTAGGGGCTCTTTGCTCTAGGTCAGTTAATATCGATAGATAAAACAAAACAAAAACAGGAAATTGTGTTAATTCTGCACACAAACAAACTCATCTGTCCTTAGCTGACCCCCACCCCATTTAGGCTGGCTCACAAATAGCCTCCTCTTGGGGCCCTCACACAGTGGTTCCCAGAATGTGTCCCAGAGATTACATGTGTTCTTTGAGATATGAATGGGGTTTTCTGTGTTTTGTTTTGGAAGAAGTTAAGGAAGGAAAGTGTTCCCCCATAAATTTGGGAAATGCTAGGTTGAACAAAAAGTTATATCAAATCACCACGATGTACACTTCAAACATCTTACAATTTTATATGTCTATTGTACCTCAGTAAAGCTGAAATTTCCAAAAAGTGTTAAAATGGTCTCATCTTGAACAGTTTATCAGGGGACTGCCCTGGTGGCCCAATGATTAAGAATCTGCCTTCCAATGCAGGAGACGTGGGTTTGATCCCTGATTGGGGAACTAAGATGCCACACACCATGGGGCAGCTAAGCCCGCGTGCCACAACTAGAGAGCCTGCGTGCCACAACTAGAGAGCCTGCGCGCCTCAGTGAAGAGCCCGCGCGCCGCAATGAAAGATCCTGCATGCCGCAGCTAAGACCCAATGCAGTCAAATAAATTAATTAATCAATTTAAAAAAACAGTTTATCAGAACTTTTAATCACTGATAAACATTATGAAGCACCAAATAGTATGCAAATTTCCCCAGAGTACTTGAATTTGGAACCCTTACATCGTGAAGAACAGTAACATTTTCTTCTTCTTCCTTTTTTTTTTAAAAAAGATTTAATTTTACTTATTTTTGGCTGCATTGGGTCTTCATTGCTGCGTGGGCTTTCTCTAGTTGTGGCGAGCGGGGGCTACTCTTCGTTGTGGTGCATGGGCTTCTCCTTGCAGTGGCTTCTCTTATTGGGGAGCATGGGCTCTAGGTGTGCAGGCTTCAGTAGTTGTGGCATGCAGGCTCAGTAGTTGTGGCACACGGGCTTAGTTGCTTCGCGGCATGTGGGATCTTCCTGGACCAGGGACTGAATCCGTGTCCCCTGCATTGGCCAGCGGATTCTTATCCACTGTGCCACCAGGGAAGTCCCAAGAACAGTAACTTTTTTTGAAACAGAGTGGAAAGTGCTACACTCCTTTTCCATTAGCGGCTGACCTGATCTTTTGTTTTACTGGAGAATTTGAAGCCATACAGAAACTGCTCCCTGATCCACCTTCCTCCCTGACACAAACTCCCTCTCTTTCACATTTTCTCTTCCTTTCCATAGAACATCATAGAACTCAGAGAATCATTCTTTCCTTATTCTTTCCTTATATTCTCGATGCAGTACATTCCCTTGCTCCATTTGTCTCCTTATTCATCTCTTTCTCTTTCCTGATATCACTTCTCCACTTTCAGTCATTCTTGTCTTAGTGTGGATCACCCTAGAAGCAGACCCTGAGGTGGGAGGGACTGGGTAGGTGAAGGGGGTGGGGTGGGGAAGGAGTGATATGGGAAAAGAAAGTCACCAAAAGCAATGGCAAGCCAAGTACCACAGTGAGCACTGGAGCTGAATCCCACAGGGCAAACTGGAAAACATTACAGAACACGTGCCTCCGAAGTATTCCTGCGAAGGGGTGAGGGAGCTGGGGCATTCATGCCCCGTATGTCAGGCATCGGTCAAGGGCTACACAGGATGAGGGGTTGTTATTTCCCAGACACTCCCCCTCAGCCATGTGTTTGCCAAAGTGGGTTCCCACACCTTTAAACCAGTGGTTCTCAACTGGGGGTGATATTGTCCCCCCAGGGGACACTTGGCAATGTCTGGAGACAATTTTGATTGTCACACTGGTTGTGGAGGTACTAATAGCATCCAGTGGATAGAAACCAGGGATACTGCCAAACATCACAATACATAGAACAGATACCCTTCTCTCCAGCCCTCCACCCCAAGCCTAACAAAGAATTTTCTGGCCCAAAATGTCAATAGAGCTGCGGTTGAGAAACCCTCACCTTTAACAGTGACACAGGTACTGGCAGAGGGCATGCCAGAAATGGTAAGGGGATCCTTGAGGATATGAGTAGAGTCTGCTATGGTGCTCGAGGCACTCTAGTCTAACATCAACCACAAAATTCTCTCAACCTTGCTACCCTTAAGCAGCCATTCCATCTGTTGTGGACTGAATGTTGTCCCCCCAAGATTCACTGTCCCCAGATGTGATGGCATTAGGAGGTGTGTCTTTGAGAGCTGATTAGCATTAGATGCGGTCATGAGGTTAGAGCCCTCCTGAATGGGATTAGTAACCTTGTAAGCATCATAGGAGCACTTGCTCCCTCTCTCTGCTCTCTGCCACGCGAGGACACAATGAGAAGTCAGCAGTCTACAACCCAGAAGAGAGTTCTCATCAGAACCAGATGATGCTGGCATCCTGATCTCGGACTTCCAACCTCCAGAACGCTAAGAAATAAATTTCTGTTGTCTATAAGCCACCCAGTCTGTGGTGTTTTGTTAGAGCAGCCTGAACGGATTCAGACACCACCCCTCTCTCTCCTTCTACTCTCACACAGCTGAAGAGCACCCACCCCTCTGCTCCCATGTCTTCACAGCCGGTCGGTCGGTCTCCTGATGGCCACCCGTGATCTGGCCTCTCTCGTCACGACTCTGAATATCTTTCCTCCGGAGATCACTAGTGAAGTCAGGATTGCTAAATTGACACTTCTTGGAACTTACTTTGCTGCACTTCTCTGCATTCTTTGAAACTCATCTTCCTGGCTTTGGGACACCCTGTGACCCTGGTTCAGCGTCTATTGCTCCAACTAAGTGAAGACTAGTCACTGGCAGCAGGTCAAGGGGAGCTGGCAAGGACCTGGAATCCATGGAACCTGAGCCCACGTAAATGCAGGGGAATAAGGCCATCTGGGTGAGTCAGAAGCCAGACAAGCAGTTCTAGAAAACAAGGTGCCCCAAAGGCAATGCCAGGAAGCATTCCAGAGGCAAACAGCAGCCTGATGAAGCTCCCAGGAGCATGCAGCGTGAGGTCTCAGAGCTGAGACGGCAGCAGGAGGCCTGCAGGGTCGGAGGAAGTAGAAAGGGATGCTGGTCCAGAGCAGTCACAGTGCTAGTGCTGGACATGAGCACTGGCCGTTATCCTCAGGAAGTCAGGCCAAACAGAGAAGCAGCAAAGAAAGCAAGTGATACAATCGTATGAAAATGCAACAGTAAAAACATGGTACCAGGATGGCAGAGGGGAAAAGTCAGAAAAGCCTTTGTGGAGTCGGTGACACAGGAACTGGGTTTTGAGTGAAGAATCAGAGTCAGACCCCAAGCTGAAAGAAGAGGATGACACCAGAGAGGAGACATCAGGTGCAAAGGCACAGCACCAGAGCCATGAAATGGTCCTTAAGTGTGACTGGAGGGCAAGTTTGAGGAAGTGTTTGGGGTACACTGGCAAGTTCACTGGGGGCCTTGAATGCCAAGCCAAGGACCCAGAACAATCCTGTGGGAAATGGTGAATGATCTTTAAGCCCAGGAGAAGTGTGATCAGATTTGACCTGAGACAGTTAAAAGGTCACGTGGCTGTTTGAACAGACAAAGGAGATAAAGGCAAGCACTGAAGCATCAATCATTTATTCAGTAGCTTTTTATTATTCAGTAGCTTTTTATTAAACACTCCATGTCAGGCACTAGTCTCAAGACTAGGGATACAGACCTGAACACATAGACAAGGCTCTCTGGCCTCAAGTAGGTGTGTGTGTGTGTGTGTCTGTGTGTGTGTGTGTGTGTGTGTGTGGTGAGGGAGACAGAAAAGAACAAATCTACAAATATGGTTCAAAGGAGTTTGGGAAGAATAAAGCCGTGAGATGTGACGGAGTCACTGGGAGGCTATTTGAGGCAGATCAGGAGGGGAAGCCCTCTCAGAAGTGATGATACTTGAGCTCAGTGCTCTGTGAAAAGAACCAACCGGTCTGTGAAGCTTGAGGGACAGAGCCTTCCAGAGAGGCAAGAGTTCAAGCAAAGTCCCTGAGGTGGGAGTCTGAAACACAGAGAGAAGGCCAGCGAGGGTGGCAGTGGAAACCAGTGGAAACCAAAGGGGATGGATTCCAGAGCTATGAGGAGTTGATTGACAGCCCTTGGTGACTGTCTGGATGGGAGGGAAAAGGAGGGAATGGGTCAGGGATGACTTCCCATGTCCACTTTGGGAACATGGGTACCACCCCTCCCCCAGACAGAGACGGCAGAAGGAACTGTGGTTTTTTGTTTTTAAATTAATTAATTAATTAATTTGGCTGTGTCGGGTCTTAGCTGCTGCACATGGGCTCTTTTTTGCGGCATGTGGGCTTCTCTCTAGTTGTGGCGTGTGGGCACCAGAGCATGTGGGCTCAGTAGTTGCCCCACGACATGTGGGATCTTAGTTCCCCAACCAGGGATTGAACCCGCGTCCCCTGTATTGGAAAGCAGATTCTTAACCACTGGACCGCCAGGGAAGTCCCAGGAACTGGTTTTGATGAAACGCAATGGATTATGTAGTGAGCTGAACAGTGGTTTGTCCACTTGGACGAATTTTATGTCCAGGTTCTAATCCCTGGAACTGTGAAGGTGACCTTATTTGGAAGAAGGGTCTTTGTAGATGTAATTAAGTCAAGGATCTTGAGATGAGACTATTCTGGATTTAGGGTGGGCACTAAGTCCTATGACAGGCATTCTAGGAGAAAGGCAGAAAGAGATTTGAGATGCAGAGACACTGAAGGGAGGGAAGAAGTCTCAGTGAAGATGGATACCCAGATTGGATTCATTGTAGCCACAAGCCAAGGAACACCTGGGGCTACCAGAAGCTGGAAGAGGTGAGGAAGGATTCTCCCCTAGAGCCTGTCAGCATGGCCTTGCTGACACACTGACTTCAGATTTCTGGCCTCCACAGCTGTGAGAGACAAAATTTCTGCTGTTTTAAGCCACCAAGTATGCGATAATTTGTTATGTCAGCCACAGGAAATGAACACAGGCCTCTCCATGTTGAGTGTGGGGAGGGAGATGGAGAAGTTGACTGGGCGGGTGGATACATGGAGCTCCCCTCGGGTGGATACATGGAGCTCCCCTCCAGGCCAGGGCTGGAGGTAAAGCTTTGAAAGCCGGTTGAGCTTACAGATGACGGTTTAAACCCATGTCAACACAGAACCTGGAACACGGTCCCAGAAGCTCTTTCGTGGAAGTACAAAACAAAAAGCTTCCAGATTTTTTGGAACAGATTTCACTCGCTGTTGTAACCAAACACCCACACTATATATCAATGAAATATAATGTTCATTCAAAGAATATGTTTATAAACATTTTAATATCTTCTAATAAATTAAAGAACCGTTTTGTCAGATTATTTTCTTAAGTCAAGAAGGCTTGTACTTCCTTGAACTTCTTGGAATCTGATGTGAGGCCAGCCCGTTTTACATCGGACACCACTGAGAACATAGGAGAGAAAGGCTGCAGTGGAGGAAGTGCCAGAAACGGTATTTACTAGTTGATGGTATCGCCTAGCAAAAATTCCTCCCGATGCTTCTGATGGGCTGCGGAAGCGCTTCCATTACACAAACTGTATTTGTACCTCCTCCTTTTTATCTCTTCTCTCTAAGGTGTCTACTCACTGGTATTGCAAAAGTGACTTTCCTCTCTTAGTGTCAGGTGGGTCTCGAACGTTTGCAGGGTCCAGGGCAAGAGTACAAGTAGAGGCCCTTATTCTGCATGTCAAGGCTTTACAAATGATTAAACCCACAAAATGTTAAATAGAATAGGGTTTGTCTACCTACCTTGACAAACGACTGCCTAATGCCCTGGGAGGTCAGGATCAAATTCAGAACTCTCCGACTTTTTGGAGTACTGCCCTGGAACGTGGGGTGTGGGCGGGGCTCCCTCCTCACACCTGGCCCCCACCACCTGCTCCGCAGCACACCCAGAGAGGCTCTCCGGATGCAGACAGATGCCCAGGGCCGGGGCCCAGCCCCAGCTGCATGCACACCCCCGCAAACAGCGCTGCTCAGCCTGCCTGGGGCCTGAGCTCCACCAAGGGCTTCCAGAGGACCGGCCCAGAGAAGAGGCCCTGCACGGGCCCTGGAGTTGGTTTGGGGCCATCTGGGCAGGGAGTGCTGGCGTCTAGGGAGAAGGCGTGGACTGAATAGCTTTGACCCCTGCGGACTCCTCAACCAGTGAGGGGGGCAGGGGCTCCCCTTTCCTGGGTAGATGGGGGACGGGGGTGGTTTTCAAGAAGCAGCAGAGTAGACCAAGACACGGCCATGCTCAATGTGTGCATTTTCTTGTACACTTTTTCGTTAAGAAATGAAATGCTATAGATATGTTGCGCCCTGATTAATAAACATTATTAGGATGCCAGTATTGCACTGAGTTTTAGAAATCAAAGATCAAGTCCCTATAAAGTTTGAAAACAGTAAAACAAGACTGATACTAATGAAGCAGTATCTTGGGTGGCAGTGGTTTCCATAAATTTTTTCACTCCTTTTTTTTTTAACATTTATTTATTTATTTGATGGCGCCAGGTCTTAGTTGCGGCATAATGATCTTTGTTGGGGCATGCAGGATCTTTTAGTTGTGGTATGTGAGATCTAGTTCCCTGACCAGGGATGGAGCCCGGGCCCCTTGCATTGGAAGTGCAGAGTCTTAACCACTGGACCACTGGAGAAGTCCCAATATTTTTCATTTCATATCTTCACCATCTCCTCTCCCCCACCAAAACTGGGCTGGTAGGGAAAGTGTACTTTACCCAGTGTTAGAAGCCAAATTTCAGGGCCCCAAATTTGTAGAGCATAGTAACACTCTCTTACAGAAGTTTATTTCAAAACTCAAATTTAATGGAGTAATGAGGGAAGATTTTGTTCAAGAATTCTCCAATCCTTGTTAGTTTTTTTTTTTTTTCTTTCTCCCGCCCTTCAGGGGTCAACTCCTCTGGTTGGATCCAGGTTTTAGAGGGGTAATCCATTGTTTCCTACTCTGGATTGAATGTGAGTCTATTTTATTTTTTTAATTAATTAATGAGTTAAATTTATTTTTGGCTGCGTTGAGTCTTTGTTGCTGTGTGCAGGCTTTCTCTAGTTGTGGTGAGCAGGGGCTACTCTTCGTCATGGTGTGTGGGCTTCTCATCGCGGTGGCTTCTCTTGTTGTAGGGCACGGGCTCTAGGCGTGTGGGCTTCAGTAGTTGTGGCACGTGGGCTTCAGTAGTTGTGGCGTGTGGGCTTCAGTAGTTGTGGCGCATGGGCTTAGTTGCTCTGCAGCATGTGGGATCTTCCCAGACCAGGGCTTGAACCCATGTCCCCTGCACTGGCAGGCGGATTCTTAACCACTGCGCCACCAGGGAAGTCCCAAGTCTATTTTATATATGTATTATAATTTCTACTTCATTATAGGAATAAGCTCTTAGATGTTCTGCAAGTATCTGACATTTAAAATTTTTTAAACTGAGCCCCTTCCCCAGTATCTGTGGGCTTGCTCCCTCATCTCCAAATTTTGTCCACATGTTACCTCTTCAGGGAGGCCTTTCTTAGTCACGCTATTGAAACTTGCAGCCCTCTCCTCCCCAGTCAATACATCCAACCTCTTCCCTGCTTTATTTTTCTCCATAGCACATATCACTGTCTGCTATACTCATATTTTATTAATGTTCTGTTAATTATCTATCTCTCGCCAGTAGAAGGTCAAGGTTTACTCATCGCTGCATCCCAGTGCCTAGAGCATTGCCTGGCACAGAGTAGGTCTTTACTAATTATTTATTGAATGGTGAATGATTGGCTTATTGGATACCTACCCTTGGCTCCCACCTTAGACTCACCCTGTCTAGAAACAATTCTGACACCTCTTTACGCCAATACCAGGTTTAAAAAAATCAGCATCATCTTTCCTCCCCATTTCTTGGGTCTCAGCCACCAAGTTCTCAAGGCTTGGCAGTTCTTGGGTTTTGTCTCTCACTGATACCCTGCCCTTAATAGGTGCTCAGTAAAACACCATTGCAAGGTTGCTTCTGGCTACCTTGGGATGGAGGAAAAAGACAAAAATTCCTATTTCCTTTTAACCCTCTGAACTATTAGATATTGTAAAAATCAATAGTGCTGTAATAGACAGCGTTGGTTTCCTATCCACCTCCCATTCTCCACCCTCGCTTCTTCACTGCAGGTGTTCCGCAGCCTCTGCCTGGCCCACTACATGTTCAGGAGATGCTGACTCTAACCCTTCAACTTGGCTGTCAGAGAACGAGTGGATCCAGATGAGTTTTAGCCATTCTCCATATATATATCAACACCCTCCCAACCCTGACTAAGGGCACAGACCCAAGTTGACCCAATCAAATGCTTTCTCTCTCCTCATAGCTGTGAGCAAGATAATTCCAGCTGTCTCTGTGACCCCAAAGGAACCAACCCAGGAGAAAGCTCTCACTGAGGATGGCAGAGCTGAGAGGTAAAAAGAGTCTGGGTCCTTGATGCTGTCTCTGTGCTGCTGGTCACAGGGTTCATTCAGGAACCCACCTTATGCTTGCACTGCTGGTTCATTCATGCCCTCATTCTACAAGTACTCATTAAGCACCTGCTATGTGCCAGACAGTGTTTTGCAGGCTGGGGATACAGCTGTAAATCTAAACAGACAAAAATCCCTACCTCATGGAGCTTTTATTCCTGTGGGGGAAGAGATGAGTGACAGACCACAAAAAAAAAACTATAATAAACAAGAAAATAATATGTTAGAAAGTTATAAGTGCTATGGAAAAAAGTAGAACCATTTGTTACAGTGGATTCTCAAACACTGAATCCCTGTATGTATTCTTTTCAGTAATAAATCAAAACATCTCTTTTGGAAGTTGACAGTCTTTTAGTTTGCATTGTATAAGAATGTATAATTGTGTGCTGGAGTTGAGATTCTGATCTGATTTTTTAAAAAGTTCATTTGAACCCATTGTGGATCAGTGGTTGCAAAGAGGTGAAAATTGTGTTGGAAAGGGGAGCTTTCCTGGGGACTGTGGTTTTAAAAGGTATTTGTCTTTGGACAAGTGTAATAACCACATGAATAAATCTCATGAACTGCCTGTTAGTGTTGCAAAGATATCAGATGCAAACCAGGCAAATGACGACAAAACAGAATAAAACACAAACACATACACAGAGGCAATAATTTGCAATATGGATTGCCACCGGACTGGCCATGAAAATGAATCGATGCCATCACATGTCACATATGTTAGAGATGCTCCTAAATTCTGGCATAAATTTATCCAACATCCAGCATCATTTTGAAATGTACGCAGAACACTATATAAAAGCTATCAAAATAGTCTAACATTAGGAGCAGAACACAGTGTATCAGGGGATTAAAATGTGAAATCTGTGGAAACCAAATGTATAGAATTGTATTTAATTACAAAACCTAGAACTGCTAAGTTTATTGACAAATTGTCAGTCCTGATGCCAAAAAAAAAAAAAGTAACAAATAATGATCAGAGCAAAGTAAGCATAGTGATTGACAGGGTACCTCTGTCCAGTAACATAAATGACAGAAATGGCAGCTGATATAAAGCAGCCATTTTTGTTAGCACAATGAAGTGAAATGAGTCAATGCAAATTGGTGAACCCAGTGAGATTCTGAATGCTGGTGTTATTTTAGGGTTGTCAGTATGGCAACCTATGAGCTGAGTAAAGAAGTCTATGAAGATATTTTATGCTGCTAACCTTGGCCAACTGGTATGGACAACTCACTGACCCTCATGGCATAGACCAGAAGAGAGGATTTGGGATGGATGGGGAATGGGCTGGAGCTCTAGCTGGTAGTATCAGAAGACCTGTCTACGTAGTCAAGTAGATGCACCAAAGCTATAGCTCCTCACTGATACAAGGATACCATTACCTTCCAGAATATGTATGAAAATTTAAGACAAGTACTTAATAAAGCTGATAAAATTGTCAATCATGTCACAAGCAGGCAATTGAATACCTGACCTTTTTTCTTGGCTTGTGAAGAAATGGGCAGTTACTACAAAGAGCTACTGTTTTAAATGAAAGCTCGTTGTCTTTTGATTAGAAAAGTTTTTGCTTGTTCATTTAAATTATAAGAGGAACTTCAGTTTTTCACTTTCCCTTTGTGAGATATTATACCTGGATGGGCCTGGCTTTACAAATTAATCTATGTGCTCATCTAAACACCTATATATACTGTTACGAGGCAGATGTGTGAGTTCCACAATCCAGACCAAGGAGTTGCAGTGAAGGCAAATCTGGCACCACAGGGCCAAGACTCTAATTTTTTTCTATTGCCTAAAAGACTTAGTATTAACTCATCTGAAAATATGTTAGGAAGAGACACTTAAAAGACTTAATAAGAAGGCTTTATTTATTTATTTTCCCCACACTGCAAGTGGCTTAGCAGACAAGGAAACCTTTACTCCACCACTTTAGGGCATCACCTAATAACTTTAGACCTTCTTAAGAAGAACAGATTCTGGAGATAACCTTCAGACAGTTTCTTAAAATACAAGTTTTTAGTTTGTTTGATTTTTTGTTTTGAATACAATTCACATCATTTTGTTCCACTTACATCATTTTAAGTGGGAATTATTTCTCAGCATCTGACCCAATCAGAGAAGACAGTTAATCACAGCAGGAGTGAACAGTTACTAGCACTTTCTTTGTGTAAGGCACTATTGGAAGTGCACATATTAACTCATTTCATCCTCTCATTGATGCTATGAGGTAGGTATTACCCCACAAAGAAGTAAATGTTATTGTCTTTATTTTATAAATGATGCAGCTTAGGCACAAAAGGTTAAGCATCTTGTCCAAAGTTTCCACAGCTAGGAAAGCCAGGATTAAAGCCCAGACAATTCTGGCACACAAGGCCAAACTTTTAACCATTATGCTATATAGGAACACCTTGCATTATTGTATTTCCCTTTGTGGGCTTTGCAGATATTGCATTTTTTTACAAATTGAAGGTTTGTGGTAACCCTGGGTTGAGCAAGCCTCTTGGCACCATTTTTTCAACAGTATTTGCTCATTTCAAGTCTCTGTGTCACATTTTGGTAATTCTTGTGATATTTCAAACTTCTTCTTCTTCTTCTTATATTTGTTATGGTGATCTGTGATCAGTAATCTTTTTTTTTTTTTTTTGCGGTACGCGGGCCTCTCACTGCTGTGGCCTCTCCTGCTGTGGAGCACAGGCTCCGGATGCGCAGTCTCAGTGGCCATGGCTCACGGGCCCAGCCGCTTCGTGGCATGTGGGATCTTCCCGGCCCGGGGCACGAACCCGTGTCCCCTGCATCGGCAGGTGGACTCTCAACCACTGCGCCACCAGGGAAGCTCTTGTTGATGTTTTTTTACATAACAAAGAATCATGTCAGCAAGAAGATCCTTAAGAGAGAGGGAGAAAAGTGGCAAAGCAGCAACTCTGCCAAAGCAACCTTCTTCAGGAGCAGATCATTGTTTGCCTTTATGCTATTCTCGAATGTTTTTAGCTCATATCTCATGGATGGAAGCCAGAAACTCAGGCACCCAACAGAGAAAAAGTCAATTCCAAATAGATAAATTGAAATAATTAAAACCAGACAGCCCTAGAACATTAGGAGGTCTAGCCTTGATCCATGTGCTATAAACATACTCATCTTTTTTCATCCTTTGCTATAAACACTTGGCTGTCTCTCTTACCTACTTTATAGGTTGTGGATGGCAAACTTTCATCAGGGCTATTTCCTAGGGCCTCCCCTGTTTGTGACTGAGCATATCACATTCCTCAGAGGAGAAATGAGGTGATACAAACTAGCTTTAAAACTTGCCTACACCAGCATTCCCCAAAGGTGGTCTACAGAAAATAATTTTGTTGGACTTCAAAGAGTATTACTTGGAAAAGGGGCTCCATGATTTATTTATGAGGCTCTTTGGCCAGAACCATGATTAACCATCTCAAGGGACTAGTGTTCCATGGACTGACTGGGCTTTCAGTGTCACTAGCCTAGACAAAATATAATTAGGAAAGTAAAACTTTGCCTACTTTGCCTAAGTCAAATAAGGCACTCCCAAAGCTAAATATAAGGATATTTGGGATTATCTGGTTTTTTTGATTATTCATATGATGACAGTTTTTACTTACCAAGCAAAAATCTTTTTTAATCTCCTTTTTTTTTTTTTTTACATCTTTATTGGAGTATAATTGTTTTACAATGGTGTGCTAGTTTCTGCTTCATAACAAGGTGAATCAGTCATACATACACATATGTTCCCATATCCCTTCTCCCTCGCGTCTCCCTCCCTCCCACCCTCCCTATCCCACCCCTCTAGGTGGTCACAAAGCACCGAACTGATCTCCCCGTGCTATGTGGCTGCTTCCCACTAGCTATCTATTTTACGTTTGGTAGTGTATATATGTCCATCAGAACGACTAAGTAATTCATTCAACAAACTTTCATTATTAAGAGCATGCTAAGTACTGGCCACTCTGCCTGACTCATTGGCTCCACAGCCCTGCTGACCTCCAGATTGGACCCTATGACCAAGAGTGGATATTCTTGGAAAACAGGTGAACAAAACCTGACAGAGCTCTCCACATATCTTTAGGAGACATTGTGACATGGTGGCTAGGAGCAGGGGCTCTGTCTGAATCTCTCAGAATCTCAGCTTTCCATCTGAAAAGTGGGGCTAGAGAGAATACCTGACATCACAAGGATGTCATGGGGATCGAGCAAGATCACAGAACATGTTTTGCACGAAGCAGGCACTTGGACATGCTTAACAAATGTCAACACGACCTATGGGGTCAAGACGTGAGAAACTGAAGTATTCGGATTTCCGTGAGAATACTTTGCCTCATCTATCTAAAACCACCAAGAGGGGGAAGAAGGGAAGGGAAAAGGAAATCAAACAATCAAAACTGCTGATTTTCTAGTTGAATTACTTTATGGTTCATGGTGGGGCCCTGGAGTTCCTTTCGATGTAGAGTGAGACTCCCCACATGGCGATCCCAGCTCACCAGGGCCAGAGAACTCGGGAGGTCAGAGCTGCTCTCCTGAGGGAAAACTATTCTGGACAGGATCACAGAGCATTCAGAATGATACACAGAATTATAAAGAAAAGAAATCTGGTGCTACAGTTGGAAAATCACAACTAACGGAAACTGAGTTTATTCTTTAAAGGTTAATAAGTCTGGTTGACTGAGCCACACCTAATAAAAGAACAGACTTAGGCGATGATGGAGACTTTATAATGGATGGATCAGGCCAATATCACCGGAAGCCCCTGATCAATGTGAATTTCACTAAGACTGAGTCTACCAGTCCCTAGGTGCCTCCAGAGGTTAACACAATAGGGAGAGCCCAGAACTACCTATGAAGAATTCTTGCAAAAAAATGAAAATAAAAAATTGAATCTGACTCCAATCATGTCTCTAGATTTCATTTTATAAGGAAACAGAAGATGTTAGATGACAGCAGAAAATGCAATCATCCAAACTCAGAGCAAGGGAAACTCTGTAGGACAAATGGCTCGGGTTTTGAACAAATAAATGGCATGAAAAAGGGAGTGGGGTTGGGAGGGGAATTGTTAGAGATTTATAGAGATTTAAAAAATGCAGAGTGTGGAACTTGTTTGGATTCTCTTCAAATAAACCAACTGTAAAAAGGCATTTTTAAAGACAGTTGGGGAAAATTGAACCAATTAGACAACAATTGAATCCAAATATGTTGTTGTTATATCTTATCAGCAGGATATTAAATGATATTAAGGAGTTCTTGGTAATGATAGGTGTGATAACAGCAGCAAATAATGTTTTTATTAAAGTACTTATTGCTTAGACATAAATCCTGAAGTATTTACAAGTGAAATGATATGTCGTCTAGAATTCACTTTAAAATATTCCAGCAAAAATGAACAAACAAATAAATAAAACTGTTTGATTGGAGGAGGCTCAATGAAAAGACAGTGGGACAATGGTTCAAGCTGAATGTTGAGTCAATGGGGTTCATACCCTTCTTTCTACATTTGTGTCTGTTTTTAAAATTCCAGAAAAAGTATCAAATGAATAAAATTTTAATTTTTAAAATCTTGAGAGCTTAACAAAGAGTTTTCTGAATTTCAATCAAAGGGAAAACAGGTACCTGGTGAGATTCTAAGAGGATTTTCTGGTGGTAGCCCTGGGGAGCCAGCCTCTCAACAGCACAAGACGTCAGCTACCATGAACACGGACTGTGAAGCCTCCCTGCACGACCATTGTAAAACTGTCTATTTGACGTGCTGCACTGGCTTCCATAACATCTGACTATCTATGGAGCTAATTAAATGATCAGCCTCAGAGCTGTGAGATGGCCCAGTTTACGTGGGAAGAATCCTTCACGCAATGTGGCAGCCACTAAGCGAATTCCCCTCAAAGCCATAATTAGTCATCCCGAGTTGTTCCCAATCAAGTCCTATCTCAGATAAAGAATTCCCAATTGGCTCCTAACACCTCCCTGGTGGTGAAGTTATTTATTTGATCTCGGCACAAACAGACGGAGGTGGGGCAGACCAGGAGAAAACCCCCTGGGTCTGACCTGGAAAGGCCTAGTTTTTGAGTTAAGGTGTCCAGTTAGTGGGGCTTCTATTGGACTAACAGGGACTGGGTTGATTCCTCTTTAAAGGCGCAGGCAAGGCCTGTTGACTGTGGCCCGGAAACGCCAGTCTCCGTGACGAGGCAACTGTGCCCTTGATCTTCTCTGCCAGCATCCGTCAAGGCCAGAGAAGGGCCCTGAGTACCACTCAGGGCCCGGGCCTCACCCCCTTGAAAAGAAGTGATGGAGACAAAAAGCATGTTGGGCAGAAAAGCTCCTGTGCCGGGAATAAAGACCTGGACTCAGGCGAAGTCCCCAGATTTGCCGGGGTCTCAGGGTCCTCATCTGTAAAATGGGGGCCAAAGTGATTTCAAAGACTCCTTTTCAACTAAGAAATGAGTTTAAGGGGCTGGAGTTCTTCTGGGAAATGGTGCAAAAACTCAAGGTGAAATGTTTGTGGTTTCCGTCCTCAGCAGAGAGGCTGTATGGCTTAGTGGTCAAGAAAGGATCTGAAACCAGTTCACCCTGGCTCTAGTGCAGCTCCCACACTCACCAGCCTGTGGCCTTGGGCATGCCACTTAACCTCTTGAGTGTCAGTTTCCCCTCTGTCAAATGAGGATAACAGCAATACCTTCCTCATAACGTTTTATGAGGATCAAGGTAATGAATGCATGTGAGACGGGCAGAACTTAAAGAATAAGCACCATGTAAGTGTTGCTATTATTTTTATCAAGAAAGGTAACACTACACATTTTCACAGCCTTAGGAATCTAGCACGATGCTGTTGATGTTTTCTGAATTAATCAGACCCTCTCCAATAATCTTAGACTTTAGAAGATGGGCATTTTTATTAAAACCCTGGCCTTGACAATGATAACAATGACAACTATTAAAAGTGATAAATTTTAAAATACGATAGCAATGACAAACATACATGACAATGATTATGACACAGAGAAGCATTTATTGTACACTTTCTGACCTTGTTTTTTAAGTCAGAAGGTTGGAAGGACATAGGGTGGAATGGACCCCTAGGGTTTCTCAGCTTAAGCCTCGGTCAGAAGTTCAAGGCCCTCTACAACATCACGACGGAGTGACGCTTGACGTTCTGCTTGAATTCCTCCAGGGACACGGGACTCACTACCCCTGACAGAGCTGCTGTTTGAACCTTGCCCCAGGAGAAAATGTTTAAAGAACTGAGGATCTTTAAGCTGGAAAAAAAGTTTAGTGGAAACATAGCTGCCTTATATATTTGATGAACCATAATTATAATTATTATTAACATTGATAAGATTAACATTAAGCACTGTCACTAATATTTTGTTATTATGGCGATCATTTATTCAGCTCACACCATACACCAGACACTGTGCCAAATGCTTTACACGCCTTCTCATTCAATCCTTCAACAACCCCCTAAGACGGTATTATTATTATGATTGTATAGTTGAAAAAATTGAGGTAGAGAACAGTTAGGTAAAACTCTGCTCAAGGATATAATTAGTGAGGGCAGAAACAGGATTCAAACCTAGATTGGTCTGACTTTGGAACATAGAATTAGAAGAGTTTGTAGAAGTTACTGAGACCCCAAGACATAGGCTATCTGGGAAGCAGGGTTTGAATCAACATGATGAGAACTTTCACATGAGACTGAACTCATTTCAGGCAATGAAGTGTTGACAGGGCTTTTATAAGAGACACACACACACACACCCTGCTCAGTCTGGTGCTGGTTATGAAGGGGCAGCAGGTAGATAGGAAGGGCCAGGACCAGGTGATGCTGGGAAGGAGACATCTGACTCGTCGAGTCAAGTGGGGTATCCACAGCAGTCTCACTGCTGGAGAGACCCCCCAAATGGGGCAACTGGTGCTGCTGCACACGTGTGGGCCTCCCCACTGCTTTGTCACCCCTGTCGGTCCTGCCCCACTCCCCTCCACAATCCAGCCTATCCCGGCCCCATCTCTCTTAGCAGACGACCACTCTCGCTACTTCCTGGGGGAAGCAGAGGTCACTGGGCCGTCAGCCTCTGTGTGATGAACAGGCTGCAGCATCTTCACTCCCTCCCTCCCCATCTCCAGAACTGGGCACCTAGAACTGTTCCATCTCTCTCCACTCTCTTTCCTGAACCTTTATTCCCGGTCATGTCCTGGCTTCTTTCCACCAGTGCGTCACCACACTCAGCAACACAGGAAATGTAACCCACTTGATCCCGCATCCAGCTCCCTGCAGGTGGCCTTGACCCCCTTTCAGAGCCAAACGTCAGTTGACATGCTCTCCTGACTACTCCCTGCATCTGGCCTCAGCCCACTCCACCTGGTTCCCAACCACACCAGCCCGGGAACGGCTCCCACCACGGACATTACCGCTGTTTCCAACATCCCAGGACACGGTTAGGCTCTGTTTTTTTTTTTTTTTTTTTTTTTTTTTTAAAGATGTTGGGGGTAGGAGTTTATTAATTTATTTTATTTTTATTTTTTGCTGTGTTGGGTCTTCATTTCTGTGCGAGGGCTTTCTCTAGTTGTGGCAAGTGGGGGCCACTCTTCATCGCGGTGCGCGGGCCTCTCACTATGGCAGCCTCTCTTGTTGCAGAGCACAGGCTCCAGACGCGCAGGCTCAGTAGTTGTGGCTCACGGGCCTAGTTGCTCCGCGGCATGTGGGATCCTCCCAGACCAGGGCTCGAACCCATGTCCCCTGCATTAGCAGGCAGATTCTCAACCACTGTGCCACCAGGGAAGCCCTAGGCTCTGTCTTAAAGTGACTGGATCTGTTCTTCACTCCCTCTTCATGAAACTCCTATTTCTCTTGGTTACTATCAAACACTCTTTCTGGTTTTATTCCCCACCTTTCTGGCTCTTTCCGGATCCTCTTTCTCTCAGGCCTCATATTTGTTTATCAGAGGCCATCTCAGTCCAGGCCCACCCAGGACCATCTGCCCACACGTGGCTTCCCCACAATCGCCCTGCTGATCAGAACCGGGGGGCCGTTCTTCATCTGGAGCATTTCTGACACTGTGGATCCCTTCTCCTTTTTCTTCTCCTGAGGCTCCACCCCTGCCTATTCACTGGGCCCATTTCAGCCTCCAGCACCGGCCCCTGTCCTGGGCTGTCCCCGGCAGGCCCTCCCTGCTCTTCCTTCCTTCTCCTCCTCACTGCTGCCTGTACTGGGACTCACTCTGTGGCTACCCCAGGAAGCCCAGGATGCCTTTCATGCTCCTCACGGTGTTTAATGCCCCTCCGATGTTCTCAGACACACAAAAACAAGCTGTAGATAATAGAGTGGTCACAGATCCCCAGTGCACACTGGGGTCTCCTATGGCTGCTTTCTGATAACCAGACACTTAGCTCAGGGTGGAGATGAGAGAGATTCTTACACTGCACGGGGGACTTGAATTGCCTCTGTGGACAATAATTTTTTTTTTTTTTTTTTTTTGCGGTACGCGGGCCTCTCGCTGCTGTGGCCTCTCCCGTTGTGGAGCTCAGGCTCCGGACGCGCAGGCTCAGCGGCCATGGCTCACGGGCCTAGCCGCTCCGTGGCATGTGGGATCTTCCTGGGCCGGGGCAAGAACCTGCGTCCCTTGCAGTGGCAGGTGGACTCTCAACCACTGCGCCACCAGGGAAGCCCGTGGACAATAATTTTGTTTAGCTACCCAATAACTTTATCTCAGCTTGGCCCACTCTTAAATTCTCAGTAGATCAAAAAAGCTTAACAAAGAATGTCAGAAAACAAGTATTTTGCAAATTAACAAGAAAATTAATAAACTATTCAAAAGAAAAAATCCAAAACACCAGGGGAACTATATTAGAGATTTCAATTGGACAACCCTCACCTAAGCAGTTCTTCCTGTAAAATGCATGTAGATCATGTATCTTGTATACATTGCCTGGGTCTCCACAGACGAGATCATAAAAATGTGTTTAAAATCTATTTTTCCTACAATAAGAATGTACAAAATGCAGCTGCAATGTCGATGCTGGAGAAATGGTAAACACCGTGAACCTGAGCTTCAGCACAGTAATCCTCACCACCGCTCCTCCCCCCATTTCTTGTGTACTCACTGCATGCGAGGCCCTGTGCTAAGTGCTTCAGACACATTAATTTCCTCCCCATTTCAGCACCAGGAGGCAAGTATTATCACCCCATTTGCAGGCCCTCCCTAGAGGGCTTACTTGGTGAGCCAGGATTTCAACTTGATTCTTCCAAACTCCAGTCTTTACGCTTAGCCTCTGTATTCTCCTGCCCCATGCTTTATTTCAAGTATCTTGCAAACCCATTCAATCCATTCATTCCCATCACCTTCAGCAAAAATCCCAGAATCCTTCCCAAATCAAACAAGGGCAGATAATGTAAATATGGAGTTCATTAACATTTTACAAGAAATTGCAGTGCCGTCTAGATCAGAGTTTCTCAACCTTGATAACTACTCGTATTTGGCTGGGATAATTCTTTGTTGTGGGAACTGTCCTGTGCATTGTAGGATGCTTAGTAGCGTCTCTGGCCTCTACCTACTAGATGCTAGCAACATTTCTCCTCTGTCCCCAGTTGTGGCAACAAAAATGTCGCCAAACATTGCCAAATGTCCGCTGGGTGGGCAGGTGGGTGGAGGAAACTGCCCTCAGTTGAGGACCACCCCTCTAGATGTCCAGACCATCAGCATGCACTAAACATCTCGTACCTGCCCCACTAACTTTGCATTCTCTGCTTTGCAGACTCCTGCCTGGAAGCAACAGATCTGAAATCCCACAGTAGGACAGACAGCAAGATCATGGCCATAAAGAATTCAGGAATACGTGATCCTTGGCAGGTTGGTTGGCAGCTGGCATCAGATTTAGGAATTTTTTCATATAGGTCAGTATTTTCTTGCAAAAATGTCTACTTTACCTCCCTTCACGCCAAGTCTGTTTATTTTATACAAAGTACTTTCTTGTTATGTTGCTATTAAAGATCATGCTTGTGAAGACTCTGAGCACTTAAAAATGCTCGTGACAATGAAAAAAGCAGATTAAAAAGTTGTATGAACATTGTGATGGCAACTAAAGTGACAAGAGAATGATGGAACTAAGGTAGTGGGATTATGGGCAGTATTTTCCTCCTCTTTCTAAGTTTCCTGTAATGTAACTTCCATAATACCTTTCAAAATTAGAAAGTGAAATTTCAGGTGGTGTCCCCAGACATGGGTTTCCTCCCACCAACTACAGGTAGAGTCACCAGAACAGTTAACCCCACACCACACAACTACTACCTGGACTCCCTGAATTACCACCTAGATCCACAGTTTGATCTTAGATGACATCACCTGGATGACCTGTTCTATATCTGAATTACTGAGTTCATATAATGAAATTTATTATAACTCAAAAATAACTAAGTTATTTTTGATAAAAAATTAAGATTTATTCTTCCATTGCCTGATCCCATTTTTGAATCTTGCTGAAACCTACAGTACCTTGGATCCCTCTGGGGGAGGTGTGGGTCCCTGCTCCACCCCCCACCCTTGAACCCCGTTCTTCTGAGCCAGTCCTGATGCATGGGGTGGGCCCTCAGCAGCCATGTTTGTATTTTAGGTCCTGCCCCTAGACCCAGCTGGGGGCATGGGAACCTGGCCTGAGCTGGGCAAGTCAGGTTCATTTCTTAGAAATTCAGAATTTTGAATGAAGAGACCCAGGTCCTAGGGGTTGCTGTAGCTGAGTTATGTAGGGGGCAGTTCTCTAGAAAGTCCATAATAAACTCCTGCTACTTGGATCCCCAATTTCTGTTCCTTCTGAGATTTGGTTGGTCAACTTTCCCTGGGATCCTCCCCCTCCAAAAATAATAATATTATTTTATCTATCATTTATCTATTTATTTATTTATAAGCTGGCTCTAATTGATTTTTCTTTCTTTCTTTTTTTTTTTTTTCGCGGTACACGGGCCTCTCACTGTTCTGGCCTCTCCCATTGTGGAGCACAGGCTCTGGACGCGCAGGCTTAGCAGCCATGGCTCATGGGCCCAGCCGCTCCGCGGCATGTGGGATCTTCCCAGACCGGGGCACGAACCCATGTCCCCTGCATCGGCAGGCGGACTCTCAACCACTGCGCCACCAAGGAAGCCCTGATTTTTCTTTCTTATAACTAAAAGAATCTTAACTCCTAGAGATTATATTTGAGATCTCTTTATTATTCATATAAATATTAGGCCATAAGTATTATTCTGATTCTCTTCCCAGTGATAATGTCCTGAAAATCTCACGTACCGTCTGCCGTGGTTGCATCTTAAAAGCGGGAATGTTGGCTTCGGTCAGACTTATTTCAAGGCTCACCCCTGCCTCTTTGAGCCTGAGTTTCCTTATGGGTTAAGTGGACATGTAACACTCAGCTGCAGGGCTACTTTGGGGTTTAAATGAGGGCATGTGCAGGGCATGGCACACAGGATGTTTCTGTACATACCACACGCCCTGCCCCTTATGTTCTGTCTCACGCCAGAAGATATTGGTTCTTCTTTATTAACTCATGGTCCAAAAAACTAAATCCTATTTTGCAAAACAGTCTATATCTCTATATGCGCACTTCTCACATCGCTTTTCTCTCCCCAAATCCCAACACTTGATTTGAAGCATGTCCTCAAGGCTTTCTGTTCCCTAACCAGGATTTCCTGAGCCTTAGACGTGCTTGTCAGGTTTCTTCTGACATAGAATTAGTGTCCTCACACAAGTCCCTAACAATACGTAGTGGTTAATGGGCTTGAAACATCTTTGGAAATGCTTTACCAGTATCCCATACATTTGGCCCAGGAATAATAATAATTTACTGAGGGCTTACTCTGTGCTTTGCTTGCATTATCTCATTTAATCTTCATGCAACTCTGTGAGGTAGGTAATACCATCACCCCCATTTTACAGAAGAGGAAACTAAGGCTCAGAGTAGTTAAGTAACCTGCCAGCGTCACATAACTAGTAACTGGTAGAGCTGAGTTCAGAGCCCTGCTTAACTGTTAACTATGCTAAATTACTCTGCTAATTTACTGCCTTTACATCACCTATGGTAAACTTGCTGGCCTGTTCTCAGTGTGTGATGAGCCAAGCACCAGGATGCACCTCTTCATCCTGGGTCCATAGCAAAGATCTCTGTATCTATGGGCCCGAGGGTCCTAACTTACAGCTCCTGGGGGCACAATATGCTGCTCTTTCCCCCAGAAAGTCCCCATTTGTGCTGCCAACCTAAGAGTTACTGCTCCTTCTTTTCCTCGTCTCATTCACCTACATGCCATCTACACCTTCAGCTTCTTTGACTTCTGTTTATTGAGCACTTACTTTGTACCACAAAAATGTCCAGAACCTAATTCACAATAAGTATTAGCTCTTGATTCCATCATTAAGATTCACACACACACTAAGCAGAAACTAACACACCATTGTAAAGCAATTATACTCCAATAAAGATGTTAAAAAAAAAAAGATTCACACACACACACACACACAAAACCCCTCATGACGGCTTCCAGGGCCCTGTGTGAGCCAACCCCAGGCCATATCCCTGGACCACCTCCAACCCCTTCCCTCTCCCTCATGGGCTCTAGCCCTACTGGTTGCTCTGTTCTTCCAAGAATACTCTCAAGCACGTTCCTCCTTCAGAGACTTTGCACTTATCATTCCTAGCTTGCTTACCCACTTCCTTCGGTCGAATATTCCTTAAAAATTGTGCTGTGCCCTTTTCACAAATGATGTCATTTTATCCTCAGCAACCCTAGGAGGTAGGTACCACATTAGGTTGAAACTGACAATATTTGACTGCTTGACTCACACGAAAGCAATTTCATATTGTTCAACCTGGTATAATCCTTACTTTACAGATGTAGGAATTGGAGCTTAAATAATTTGGCAAAGGTCACACAGTTATAAAGTGGCAGAGCCAGGATTCAGTCTCAGACCGTTCTTATCCTGAAGTCCATGCTCTTAATGTCTAAAATGTACCATGTGCCTCCGAGACCTTCCCTGTTTCCTTCTTGGATTTTTGTCCTTCCATTTCATTCAGGAACACCTCTATTAAGCTGAGATACAGAGAGACTGAAACACTGATACTTCCACTTTAAGAGCCCAGAGCCTTTCAGTCAACACGAGTGCTGCCTACCTGGATATCCTGAGTCTCTGCTACCATCCAGCCCCAGGTGAGCCCAGGTTGCCGAAAAATGTGCTCTACTAGATTTGCTCTTTCTGAAAAGTGAAGAGGAATTATGAGCTGTTAGGTATTGGGCACCTGACCTAAAAACAGAGAAGTGACTCAGAAACTGTGGAAGGGAAAAAGAAGCCTGAGAGTTCAAAAACACTTAGAAGGCAAATAACTCTGTAATTCTCTCACCTGTTCAGCAGAAGCCTCCTTAAGAAGTAGGCATAGGGCCAGGGGTTTGGGCCCGTCTCTGAGAGTCACTATCAACACACAAACACCAACCACATCACATCTTCCCCCCAACCTCCCTGCAGTCTGCAGGCCAGATCTGGCTTAGGCTTGATTTTGTTGATGTCGTTTTGAATATCATTCCTAGATAATAATGTGTGTTACAGACTTTACTAGTTATGGAACACCTCCTCAGAAAAAAGTGGCTCCCATGCTCCATTTATCTCTCTGGGTTTCCAGTTTTTCTTGGATTTGGGCTTTTGTGACAATTTAGTATCCTGCCGGGTCTTTAAGATTTTCAGAGTATGTCTTGTACACGGAGGGTAATTCCAGAGCCTCTCCCACCATATTATGAAAATGGAAGTCCATTCAGTGTTCTCAAGTAGAGGAGTCACTCACTATCAGACCTTTTGATTTGTTTTTTAAAGGATGACCCTGACAGTTGTCTGCAGAATGGTCTAATTAAGGGGCAGAATCTAGAGAAGGGAGACCATTTGAGAGGCCATCGCAGTGGTCCTGGTGAGAAGCAGTGTCCACTTGGTCTGGCCTGGGGAGGTGGCAGTGAAGGGACACAGAAAAGAACCAATTCAATAGGTATTGTTGAGGCATCTGTGCAAATAGTGCTGGCAACCTGCCTCTGTGGGTGAACTGAGCAGGTGCTCTGAGAGGACCGTCCTACCATCTTGACCATACAGCTAACGGACCAAATGACCTCTGAACCCTTCCCAACTGGATGATTCTCACACCTGATATGGAACAACAGTGACACCTATGCAGTGTTTAATAGTTGTGACCCGCTTCCACATACAGGGTCGTATTTGATCCTCATAGCAACCCCAGGAGGTACATATTATTTTTCCTATTTTAAAAATTAGAAAATTCAGGCTTGGAGAGTTTAAATGATTAATTCAAATACTAATCAGACCCAATAGATCTGGGGTTCAAATGCAGGTCTTCTAACTCCAGATCCCATCCAATCTTCTCTATTGAGCAAAAATGCCAAGGAGACCATAATATTGAGAGGAACAAAATCAATGCTGTTATTTTAAAATAAATAAACATTCCATGTTATTAAATTGATACAAATAGAATTATAGCAACAGCTGTATCTTAGTTCATACTATGTGCCAAGAACTGATCAAAGCACCAACTATATGATCACGTTTGGTTCTCACAAGAACCCAGAGAGGTAGGTACTATTATTATCTCCATATTATACATGGAGAAACTGTAGGACAGAGGGAAGATCCCACGTGCCACGGAGCGGCTAGGCCCGTGAGCCATGGCTGCTGAGCCTGTGCATCCGGAGCCTGTGCTCCACAACGGGAGAGGCCACAACAGTGAGAGGCCGGTGTACTGCAAAAAAAAAAAAAAAGAAAAAAGAAAAAAGAAAAAGAAATGCTATATCCATGGTCTGAATTCTTCTCTTTGTTTAACACTAATTTTTATTGGAGTATAGTTGATTTACAATGTTGTGTTAGTTTCTACTGTACAGCAAAGTGAATCAGTTACACATATACATATATTCACTCCTTTTTAGATTCTTTTCCCATATAGGTCATTACAGAGTATTGAGTAGAGTTCCCTGTGCTATACAGTAGGTCCTTTTTAGTTATCTATTTTATATATAGTAGTGTGTATATGTCAATACCAATCTCCCAATTTATCCCTCCCCTGCCCCGGAATTCTTCTTTTACTTAAAACAATCCTCCACACCTAGAGGTTGCTTTATTTATTTATTTTTGGCTGCGTTGGGTCTTCGTTGCTGCACGCAGGCTTTCTCTAGTTGCAGTGAGCGGGGGCTACTCTTCATGGCGGCAGGCGGGTTTTTCACTGCGGTGGCTTCTCTTGTTGCAGAGCACAGGCTCTAGGTGCACGGGCTTCAGTAGTTGTGGCACATGGGCTCAGTAGTTGTGGCTCACAGGCTCTAGAGCGTAGGCTCAGTAGTTGTGGTGCACGGGCTTAGTTGCTCTGCGGCATGTGAGATCTTTCCGGACCAGGGCTTGAACCCATGTCCCTTGCTTTGGCAGGCGGATTCTTAGCCACTGTGCCACCAGGGAAGTCCCTAGAGGTTGCTTTATTTAGGCCTGAATCAGTATTTAATCCACGGCTCTGACAACAAGGTCTAGTTAGGACAGAATTCAAGCATCGACTGAGATCCACATGGACAAATGAACTCAGGGTCACTGTTGCATCTAGAAGGGTAGGAACCACTTCTCTCTGTAGGAGCCCCATGGAAAGGAAAGGACAAGCACAGAATCCCAGGCTGTCTTGCTACTGGTGTCTGGTCGTGGTAGGGGTCACCAGTGGCCCTGAGTAAGTCCACCTGCCAGATGGTTGGATAGCCTACAGGGCTGTCCTGGGTTTATCTTCTTGGCTGCAAGCCTCCGAGCTCCTGCCCAGACTTGCATCAGGAGCTGTGGGGTGTTGTCTGAGTTGCCAGATTCCATCCACAAGCAGAGACTGCTCACCACTGGTAACATCCAACCATTCAGCAATGAGCTTCCGGGCAATTCTTTCAAGAGACGAGATGGATACCTGCAGCCAGACTTTATCAAACTTACCAAAGTTTTACCTTATAAACAGTTCAGTTTTCCAGAGTTCTCTGGCTTGCGTGTGGTTGACAGCTGCACCCTGCCAAGTTCTGAGTCCAACTTTGAAATGTTTATCCTCTGCTACCTGCTCCAGAGCACGAGGTGAGTAAGTGGCCTAGGTGAGTAAGTGGCCTAGGCTCATGGGCCAGGTGCGTGTGGGGCTGCCTGACACACAGGGTCACATGATAGCACAGATGGCCACCAGCCATGCTTCTGGGCTTTTAGCTCCGGGCAGTTTCCTTTATGGCTCTTCTGACAGGCTGTGACTTCGGATGGTACTGGGGGACCGTGTCTTCTTATACCTGTTGCCACCAGGAAAGCACTACATATTTTGTGCCTCTAAAACACTCTTCTTCAGTTCCCTGGGACTAAAGTGCAAGGACAATGATAAAACAAACTTGAAGTACAAATAGTTTTCCTGAACTCTAGTCAACAAAAAAATTACCAGTGCCTTCTAACTGTAAGGCATTCTTCCAGGAAGTGTGACGTGGCAGGGGGTGGGGGGTGCTACAAAGAAGTAAAAGTGGGTACAAATACGAAGTAAAAAATACGGTCCTGAGCTTCCCTGGTGGCGCAGTGGTTGAGAGTCCGCCTGCCGATGCAGGGGACACGGGTTTGTGCCCCGGTCCGGGAAGATCCCACATGCTGCGGAGTGGCTGGGCCCGTGAGCCATGGCTGTTGGGAGAGGCCCGCGTACCACAAAAAAAAAAAAAAAAAAAAAAAATACGGTCCCTTTCTCATGCAGCAGAGGAGGCAGGCTGTGAAATACGTGCTTCCTGCGTCTCTCCTTCCCTGTGAAGTCTGCTCATTGCCCCCAACTCTGTCAAAAGTATTTACGGTAAACCACACTTGTGAGTGAGCCGTATATCATTGCTGTTTTTCTAGTCAAAAAAGTAGAATGTCAGCAACTTCATTTGGTTCTACCTAATAATCAGTTCTCCCAAAGCACTTTACGTGTTCCTCTATTATGACCCTGTTTTCGATCTGTCTTGGGAATGATTAGGTATTTACATGACCTTGTCCTCCACTTGACTACAAAACTCCTTGAGAGCATCTCCAGCTAGTACTGCACCTTACACAGAGTAGGGGAACAAATGAATAGGAAAGTAAATGTGTGTGTGTGTGTGTGTGTGTGTGTGTGTGTGTGTGTGTTTCTAAGCAGTGTGCTGGTGTTGGGGATAAAAGGCTGAATCAGCAAGGGCCCTGCCCAGGATGAGCTCAGGTCTCAGTGAGACAGAAGGAAAATTTCACTCCATCAAGCAGGGTTTCTCAACAGTGGCATTATGGACATTTGGGATCAGGGAACCCTTTGTCGTGAGGGTGACTGTTCTGTGTGTTGTAGGATGCACGGCAGCATCCTTAGCCTCTACCCACGATATGCCAGTGGTATACCCTCCACCCCACCCCCATCCAGCCTTGACAATAACATATCTCTAAACAGGGCCAAATGTCCCCTGAGGAACAAAATCAGCCCTATTGAGAACCACTGCCACAGATGAGCTAAGGTGGCAGAATGCCAGTGTAGCAGCTCAGAGGAAGTACCTGGGGTAAGTCTTGAATGACAAGTATGAACCAGCAAGGTGAAGCAAGGTAGAGGCCACTGTACAAGCCAAGACACGACAGCTTACCCGTACTTTACCTTGACTAGGCTCAAGTATGGCCCGCATGTAAGTGAAAGGCAGTGACTTCAAACAAAAAAAGCAGCCTACGTACTCTCTCATTAAAAAGTAGATCCCATCAAGTCTTGGTTTCTGATATAACTTTCTTTCTATAAATTCCTCTGCTTTCAGCAATGCTTGGCCCAAACATAGGACCTTGATGAATTAAGTGAGGTCACTCAGAAGTTTCACTGCTTGTGTGGAAGCAACGTCAGGAGTTACAATACTGTCTTCTTCTGGCAAAGGTACTTTACCGCATGTTTTCCTCTCTACTTTTTTCTTTTTTGCATTATATTTTTTAAGTGCCTTAATGAGATGTTGAACACATACAGAAGAATATTTAACATGCTAGCACACAGAGTACCAATGAAGCATGTAACCTCCATGCAGCCATAGACATAGACTATCACAACCATCTCTGAAGCTCACTGTGTGCTGCTGATATCATTCCCCTCTCTACCCACAGAGGGGAAAGATTTTTGTGTTTACAGTTATTTATTCAACAAACATTTTACTGAATACCTCACTAGGCTATGGGCCAGGCTCTGTGCTATAGAGCAGTGAACAGAACAAAACCTTCTCCTCCCTTACTTAAAGCACTTTCACATCAACCATTCAATTTAATTTGATGTTCTCAATATCCCAATGAGATACCTATAAGCAATGAATAATTACTCTTTCCGCCACGTCCTTCACACATGAGGAAATAGAGGCTCAGACTGTTGACTTGTCCCAGGTCACATGGTTACTAAGTGGCAGAACTGGAGCAGGAAGCCAAATGGTTGTCTCCTTCCCATCCTCCTTCCATTACTCCACAGAGCCTGCCCCTCCCCTCCCCTCCCCTCCCCTCCCCTCCCCTCCACACCTGACAGCAGATTCACTCCTAACAAATGCCAAGCTCTGCAACTAAAGCGAGGCAACTGCAGAGCCAGGAGATGCGCAGGGTTCAGAGACCCCTAATGGCCCTGCTGGATTCAAGATGAACCAGACTGTGTGTTGGGGCAGGGAGAGAAGTCTCTGCAGTGAAACAGATCCCAGTGGGGGCAGACTTGTCCCCAGGCATTTGGGTCCATATCAAACCCCCATTTTGTTTTTTAATTTTTCTTAAATTTTAATTGAAATATAGTTGGTTTACAATGTTGTGAATTTCAGGTATACAGCAAAGTGGTTCTTTTCCATTATAGGTTATTACAAAATATCGAGTATAGTGTCCTGTGCTATACAGTAGGTCCTTGTTTATCTATTTTATATATAGTAGTGTGTATATATTTTTTATAAGATATATTTTACTATTTATTTAATTTATTTATTTTTGGCTGCATCGGGTCTTAGTTGCGGCACGCGGGATCTTTGTTGCGGCACGCAGGATCTTTCGTTGTGGCGCGCGGGCTTCTTTCTTTAGCTGTGGTGTGCGGGCTTAGTTGCCCCATGGCATGTGGGATCTTAGTTCCCTGACCAGGGATCGAACCCGTGTCCCCTGCATTGTAAGGCAGATTCTTTACCACGGGACCACCAGGGAAGTCCCATAGTGTGTATATTTTAATCCCATACTACTAATTTTCCCCTCCCCACCCTTTCCCCTTTCGTAACCAACCATAAGTTTGTTTTCTATGTCTGTGAGTCTATTTCTGTTCTGTAAATATGTTCATTTGTATCACTTTTAACGATTCCACACATAAGTGACATCATATGATATTTGCCTTTCTCTGAATTACTTCACTTAGTATGATAATCTCTAGGTCCATCCATGTTGCTGCAAATGGCATTATTTCATTCTTTTTTATGGCTGAGTAACATTCCATTGTGTATATATATACCACATCTTCTGTATCCATTCCTTTGTTGATGGACATTTAGGTTGCTTCCAAGTCTTAGCTATTGTAAATAGTGCTGCTATGAACATTGTGATGCATGTATCTTTTCAAATTAGAGTTTTCTCCAGATATATGCCCAGGAGTGGGATCGCTGGATCATACAGTAACTCTATTTTTAGTTTCTAACCTCCATTTTAAAGTTGCACCATATCAGACAAACAAAGCCATCTTTTTGCCTTTTACATTTGATTGAAAAAAAAAAGGTTATTTGTGGTTGGTTTAATGGTTACTTATGTTGGATAAAGTTGGGGCCATTTATTTAGGACTCAATTTCTACTTTACTTGTTGGTATTCTTTGGCAAAGGCCTTCCTGCAAACAAAAATATGGATGCCTCTGATGGCCCAGATGGCAGTAAGACAGCTCTCAGAGGCTGCTCAAGGCAAGACATGGCTTCCATCTAGTGTAGCAACTCTGAGCAGTTGGTAGTAACTATCCAGGGTGTTGTCTTGAGAAGACTTGAGGGCCAAAATAGAGTAGTGATCACGGGCACTGGAGAATGGATTGGGGGCCCTTATGTCACATATTTACTAACCTGGATATAGCTTGTGATCAGCCAAGACTGACCAAGCACGAGTGAAGACCTCAGACCAGAAGGGTCCATGGTGCCCAGTATCTGGCCTCTTGGTGTGTGAATCACATACTCTATAAGGGAGGCAAAGATCTGGTCCCTGGTTCCTGACCCTTTCAATCAAGGACATAGCCTGATAGGAAAGACTCAGCTCCAGAACCAGATGTGACCTCTAGTGATCTAAAAAGAACTATGTATTTGGTCTCTGCCCCCAGTTCCTGACACAGAGCTCCTAAATCCCTAGGAATTTCCTGGGTGACAGGAGCATCATTTGTTCTAATGAGGTGACTCTTGGTGGGCTTCTGGATGGCTCAGGATGGGGGCTGGTCACTAGAAAGACCAAGTCACGATTAGAAGCTTGGAGTTTTCAGTCCCATCCCCACCATTCCTCTAGGGAGGGGAGAGGGACTGGAGATGAGTTAATAATGGATCATGCCTACATGATGTAGTCTCCATAAAAGATCTTCCGGGTTGGTGAACACATCCATGTGCCGGGAGGGTGTTGCACTCCAACTCCATGGGGGCAAAAGCTCCTGCACTTGGGACCGTCCAGACCTCAACCTATGTACCACTTCATCTGGCTGTTCACCTGTATCTTTTATTATATCCTTTACAGTAAACCAGTAAATATAAGGAGGTCCTATGAGCCATTCTAACAAATATTTGAAGCTGAGGAGAGGGTCATGGGAACCCCTGATTCATAGCTGGTTGGTCAGCAGTACAGGTGACAACTTGGGACTTGGGGCTGGCATCTGAAGTGGGGGACAGTCTTATGGGACTGAGCCCCTTCACCTGTGGGGTCTGTGCTAGCTCCAGGCAGTTAGTGTTAGAATTGAGTTAAATTATAAGGTACCCAGTTGGTGTGCACTGATGATTGGAGAGTTGTCGGGTATAGAAAAACCTACCCGTCTGATATCAGAAGTCTGAGGAGTTGAGGAAAACAGGGGTTTTCCTTTAGTTCTGCTTGATCCATTCACTCATTCCACAAACATTTATTGCATGCTTTTCTGTGCCAGGTACTATACTGGTCACTGGGGATCCAAAGGCAACCACATCAGAGCCCCTGTCCTCAGGGAGCTCACTGTCTAGGGGTGAGACAGATATCAAACAAATAGTAACACTACAGTGTAGTGCGGGCTGCGGTAATCTTGCTAGAGCTTATTGACATGAATGATCAGGGAAGGATGGCTGCCCATGGCACTGGGGACAGAAAAGTTGTTCAAGGACCAAGGAAGTTCTATTCTCCCCTGAAACATTTTGGTGAGACTGTTTTGTGGCCTGTCTATGCTTGATGATACTAGGAAAGCAATTAGAGGCCGGACTCAGGGCCCCTTGGCATTAATGGACAGAATAGGTACCCAGGGCAGCTATATATATCCAGTTATGCAGGTTGTGGCCTGCACAAGGGCACCCAGATTAAAAGGGAAAGCGGGAGGAAGGAAGGGATGATTTTTACTAATGCTACCCAAAGGAGGCACCTTTTTTGAATTTGCCCAAGGTGCTGTTATTTGCCAGCAGAGAATCTGGGGAATCATCTTTTTCAATTACCCTGTGATCATGGATGGTAGGACTAACTGAGTTACCTTGTAACTGATGTCAACACATCTTAATAGCCCACGAACATTTCTTGGCAAATTTAGAAATGGAAGGCCAATTCCCAAGTCTTGCTTTATTTTGGACACGGGAAGTGTTTCTTGACTGGTCAGTCAGGGTTCACCCAGGGGAAGCAGAAGCCCCTGTGAGTTCTGAGGTAAGGGATTTGTTATAGGAGTGAGACCTGACTTCCCTGTGGGAGGAGCTGGGGAGGTGAAGGCCTGGAAGGGACTGGAGGGTCAGAGAAGGAGCCACCAAGCATCCAGTCGGATAAGTTAAGTAGACCCCACCACTGCAGAGGGACCTCAAAAAAAGCCTTCAGGGAGGTTTTGCAGGGGGACTCTGCCCTGTGTGGGTCCCTCCTCCAGGGCTCTGCCACCAAGCATCTGAGGGAGGGTCTGGGGCTGCTGTTAGGAGGAGCTGGATGTGGAGTGGAGGAGAGTGAGGACAAGTGGGACCTGGCACCTCCGTGTCTGCCTGTCACCGAACTTAACCCTGACCACCTTCCAAGAGTAATGGCCACCACCCCACATTCATCTTCCAGATCTTTTACGAGTTCCTCCTTTGTCCATCTCTAACTCAGCGTTACGGGGACGGGGAGCTGGGAGAGGTAGTTTCATTTTAGCCAAGTTCAGGGTACAAACCACCATGCTGAAGGAAAGCGGGGGAGGGGTGTGCAGAATAAAGACACAAACACTGCAGAGTCCTTAGTTCAAAGCACCTGAGGTTCTGAGATGTGTGTGTAGCAGAATTGCTTGGGGAGATGTTGAAAGACAAATTCCCAAGCTCCAACTCTCAAGATTCCGAGGTCGCATCTGAGCACCTGTTTTAACAAGCTCTATAGGTGATACTGATGCACATAAAGCTTGGAAACCACTGTCACCAACCTTACAAGCAAATAAATAGGTTATTAATCAGTTCAACTCTCATGGCCTGCTGTTGAAAGCCCTCAATAACCTGCCATTTAGGGACCCTGGGACCGTGTCCAAATGTTGACACTACCCCAAATTCCCTCCTCAGCTGGACTTTGATAGGTCCTCCATCTGCACCCTTTCAAAAGCAGATGAGACCTACTCTCCTGAGCTCTTCTCTGAGGGAGCTCGGTGTGGGGTGTGGTGGATGGGCAGAGGAATCTCACCTGATACTGCCAAGGTGTTGATGGATTGGGAAAGCTGACGTATGCTCCACCCTGCAAACTGGGTTTACTGGTAACTCACACAACGGATTTATTTCATTCAGATGATTACCATTAAACAGTATGCACCTGACAGCCCAAAGTGCGTGGGCATCTGTGCAGGGCACTACGTGAAGCAAGTGAAAATGGTGGGTACCTGCCTTAGAGGTCAGGGAGGACCAGATTCACAGACCCTCCCACGTTCCTTATTTGCCCTGGGGCTCTCAGGCTCTCCCCTCAGCCACCTACGTACACACCGCTTCCACTGGCTCCGTGGAAACTTTTGACCCAAAGCTACGGGAAATGCCAGCCTCTAGCTGTCTGGGGAGGTAAGGCAGGCAACCTGATAAATCTCCAGGGGTGATGGGGCAGGGCCTGGAGTGGCCCAGCTAAGGTGCAAGGCTGAGCTGAGAGATCTCCCTGCAGAGCCCCATAGGGTCAGAGTCAAGGCCATCATGTAGCTCTCCAGACCATCCCTTTCCCACACCTGTGTCTTCTGACTTTGTGAACAGAATCACAAAGAAACTGAAGCACATTCAAAATGCCACTTTCCCCTGTCTTCTCCTAGTATTAGTCAGCAGTACTGACTGAACAAATCGGCAGGCTGGGGATCCTCACACGTTAAACCTGCCTTGACAACCCAGGGACCTTGATGCGGAATCCAGAGTTTCACCCTCAAAGGACCTGACTCAAAAGGTGAGACCGGGACGCTGCATTTTAAACGATGCCACGAGGAAGTCCCATGCAGATGGTCAAGGACAAGATTCTGGAAAACATTGTCTAGGCAGAATGCTTGTGGAGGTGGGGTGGGAAGAGGAAGGGGCAGACCAGAATAAGACTTCACAGTCTAGGTGGGAAGGCAGATGGCACAGAAATGAAAGACACTTAAGGACAGGCAACATGCAGAGCCCCACAAAGATGCTGGGAGAAGGGAGAGTTTACTTAGGTGCATTGATCTCTGTTTTGTTCATGGCTGTGTCCCCAGCACCTAGCAGGGCTGGGACTAGAGTGAGACAAGCGAGGCACCTAGGGCACAAAATTTCAGGAGGCGCTCACTCTCAGGTGACAGCCCTGCTCTTGCTGCTGCTAGAGGGAGCTGCTGCTTAAATTCTGCATCCTAGATATCTCGCCCTCCCTCATAGCCCTGAAACCTACAGTTATGCCTAGCGCATAGTAGGCACTCTGTAAATATTGGTTGGGTGAATGAATGAATCTCTTTAACAAACATTTACTGGGTGAAAACCATAACACTAGGTGTGCGCAATGGGGGAAGGGGTGGGTCCAGGAGAAAATGACAGCCTAGAAATGAATTGGACACAGATTGAGCTCTGAAAGAATTTGTAAAACTTGATCTAGTAAGGTGAGCAGGCTGGGAAATAGAAAATGCAATGGAGTGAAGGCTGCTGGAAAGGGAAGGGGCAGGGGCAGGGGTGAGGGGGTCTAATCGATCTCTGCTGGACAACATGCTCTGTGAGAGCTGAGACCCTGCCTTTTCTGACATAGCCCCGTTCCCGGCACAGGGTGGGCACTTAATATACATTCATCAAATGACTGAATGGCAAGCAACAGCCTGAAAGGTCCAGAGACATGCCCCACTGTGCTGTGCACCTCTACAGTTGAGTCTAAGTCCAAAAGAAGCAAGCGCCTGGAATTTGCTGAGGTTAATAACAAAGGCTCCCCAAAGATCCAGCCCAGCAGATCCCACACTTGGTTGATTATCAAAACCATCTGAGGCGTGTTTGGAAAATACTGACTCGCAGGCCCTACCCTAGAGGTGCCAAATCAGGGTCTTTATGGCGGGGCTCAGGAATATGTATGTGAAACTCCCCAGTGCAGTTCATGAGCACCCGGCCTGGGGACCGTCGCTCTAATCAGGAGACCAGACCCCAGCTTCTCGAGCGCACTTGGTGGGCTCAGCCTCCAGGAGTGGCCACAGCCCTCCCGCATACCCCCAAGTTTGTACTGTGGTAACATACACATGACATAAAATTTACCATCTTGACCATGTCAGTGGTATTAGTACATTCATAACATTGTACAACCATCATCACCATCCAACTCCAGAACTCTTTTCAGCTTGCAGAACTGAAACTCCCACTCTGCTCCCACAGCTGGCGTACCTGGGAAGTTTAGGTGTGTCCCACAGGGGGATGGGACATGTGATTGTGGGAAGGTCTGAAGGTGTGGGCCCACGGGGGCAACCTCAGCAGGCCGTGATTCCCTTCACTAGAAGAGGGCGCCGTGCTTCACGTTGCTCTTTCAGGCCGATTCCTTCCCCCAGATAATGATGAGAAATCAGCTGGGCAAAGAAAACCCTGGAACTCCCAAACTCAGAAGCATCCTTCAACTTAAAAAACAAGAGAACTGATGGGAATTCCCTGGTGGTCCAGTGGTTAGGACTCCGCAGTTTTACTGCCGAGCGTGCGCATTCAATCCTGGTCGGGGAACTAGGATCCTGCAAGCCATGTGGTGTGGCCAAAAAAACAACAACAAAAAAACAAGGTAACTGAAAGATTACCTCCTCCCTTCTAACACTGTCCACCTGCCTCCCTCATCTTTGCCCAAGGAGGTGAAATGAGGCTGTTTCTTCAACTGCATCCAGCTTCTTATACTCCTAAAAGGCAGGAGTTGGCCAGAAGTTGGCTACTGAAACACAAGGGCCATCTCATAGAGAACCTCTGCTTTAAAAAGAGGTCAGTTGTCAAAATGAACCAATTCAGAAGCATAGCCCCTGGAGGATCTCAAGCTGTAAGCAGTGGTAGGAAGGATGCCTGGGTCAGGCCCAGGAGGTGGATTAACAACCTTGTGACCTTTTTTTTCTCCCCCTTGGCCTTGTGGTTTGCGGGATCTTAGTTCCCCGACCAAGGATTGAACCTGCTGGACCGTCAGGGAATTCCCCCTTGTGACCTTTCTTTATCACATTCTTGTAGTGGGTTTAGGCCTCCTTTACACAGTTGTCTGGGGGAAAAAATACCCTTTGTTTTGGAGGATTATGCAAACATTTTATAAGTGATTTACTGGCCTGTGTTTAACCTTTATTTAGTTGGTCCTGATTTACTTTACTAATTGATGCTCAATTCCAGGAAAAGCTCTGGTTCAAGGTTTACGGCCTGCCGATAAAATGATTAAGATGTGTAAACACACAGCAGGAAGATTCTCTTCACTGTTCAGGTGATAAGGGGCTTCAAATACATGAATGGCATCCACACAGAAAAGGAATTAGATTTGGTTGGGGTGGAACTCCACAATGGCAGAACTGGGATTAGTGGGATGGAAGCTGTAGGAAGAAGTATCCACTTGGTACGAGGAAAAAACTTTTGAACAATTATAATTATGTTAAAATAAAAATGAAGTGCCCCAGGAGGTGGTGAGCAGCTGAGCACTGGAACCATTGAATCAGGGGGTGGAGGGGTCACCTGTCAGGATGCTGGGAAGGGTTTGAGCTGATGTCAAAGGAGATCCAACTCAGGTCTAGGATTCTGTGATGAATGTTGGGGCTAGAAAGTTATACACACAGAGTTACTCCCTGTCCAGGGCCAGGGAAATGCTTTTCAGACAGGACTAAGGAGAAAGGATTTCCACATGGGAAGACTTGTTACAGAAAACATTATTTCAATGGGTAGTTAACAAAATAGAGCATGCATGTGAACTTATTTACAAAATGGAGATGGTGTTATTCACGTTGGTCACAGGGCTGCTGTAAATACTGAGACAATATAGGGATGTGCTTGGAACAGAGCCTTAGCTCAGTAAGTGTTCGAGATTATTAATAGATTATTTACAATGTGTAAAAGTTAGCTGGTCAATTTCTTTCTGAGGACATAGTCATTAGATGGCTACTGAAATAACTAGGAATCTATAAAAATTGACTGTGGTATATTGCCCACGGTAGAGTAGGAGGAGATAGGTTTTGGGGTTTAGAAACTAAAACTTGGTTAATATACCCACTTCTCCAATCACAGGAGATAGTAACTATCTGTAATGCCATATTCAAATACAGAATACAGTAACTTGCGTTACCTAGCATACAGTTTACAGTGTACATTTACCTCTTTTGCATATAGATGGAGACATATGGCATAAGTATTTACATGCATATTTATAATTACTCTAATTCCTTGAAGTTAGGAAGTTAAGCAGTGAAAATATTCTTATAAAATTATAAAATTGGTCCCTACTAAAACATCACTTCTCAGGTAATACTACTACCCCCTACTTTTTCTGTGATAGGGCTTTAAAAGTCCAAGTAAAGTGAAAGATGTTATGATTTATAATTTTGTCAGAAAATGTATGCTGAGAAAAATAACATATAATTCATTCTCTAAGAATGAGTGCATGTTTGGGACTTCCCTGGTGGCACAGTGGTTAAGACTCCGCACTCCCAATGCAGGGGGCCCGGGGTTCGATCCCTGGTCAGGGAACTAGATCCCACATGCATGCCACAACTAAGGAGCCTGCCTGCCGCAACTAAGACCCGGCACAACTGAATTAATTAATTTATTAATTAAAAAAAAGAATGATGCTTGTAAAAAAAGAGAATTAGTGCACATTTGCAGTGATAACCTAGACTTATTAAACCTAAGGAAACGTATTTTAATATCATTTAGTTTCATTTTTCAATATGAAGTTCCAATCAAACTTTTCCCCCCACTGATTACAAAACTGTGATTCTCTAAGTGAATTCATATTAAATGCTCTTGCCTGGTAGCAATTATCCTCAGATGTGGGAAGAGAAAGAGAGGGAGTGTGAGCAAGCACCAGTGACCTTTCTCAACTGTTGCCTCATTCTCTAGCTAAGTAGCAATGCGAGACAAACAGATCCACGGTCCTTTCTTCAAAGTCTTGTGAAATAGAAGCAGAATGACATTTCCTTTACTAGAGGAGGCCCTAAAAAGTAACCCGGGTTCTTTTACCAGAATTTTGCTGGAAGAGTTTGTGCGATGAGTTTGAAGTAGACAGCAACATTCAGATCAGATACTTCAAGACACTTCAGAGTTCAAACCTCACCGTGACTTTTTTTTTTTTTTCGGTACACGGGCCTCTCACTGTTGTGGCCTCTCCCGTTGCGGAGCACAGGCTCCGGACGCGCAGGCTCAGCGGCCATGGCTCACGGGCCCAGCCGCTCCGCGGCACGTGGGATCTTCCGGGACCAGAACACGAACCCGTGTCCCCTGCATCGGCAGGCGGACTCTCAACCACTGCGCCACCAGGGAAGCCCTCACCATGACTTCTGATTGCCATTTGAATGCATTCTTAGAATTTCAGAGCTAGAAAAACATTCTAGAAAATGATCCCTGGGGGTCAAACCTGTGTTGCTTTTGGTCAAATACATTTGGAGGCAGTCCTCTCATTTAATAGGTAAGAAAACTGAAGAGAAAGTGGATAAGTGATTTTCCCTAGACAACAGGAGATTAGTGGCTTGATTGGAACCATGACCCAAGTCTCCTGGAATCACCTGAGGATCTACAAAAACTGATACTCCCTGATCCTACTGATGTCTCAGTCCCACCTCCAGAGTTGCTGACTTAATTGGTCCTGGGGGCAGCTGAACTGGGCATTTTGAAGAGCTCCCCAGGTGATTCTAGCATGCAAGAGATTCACTGATCTTTCCTAATTTTTGCTCTTACAAAGGGACCTATATCACTTTCCACTACAGTCTTTCTTCCTATCCTTCTACTTTTTCCTCACAGTTAATCCTAGTGTTGCCATATCCCAACAATTATTAAAGCCCACTGCCTGAAAAGGTGAGGCTGTGTGACCTCCAATGGGCGGAAGAGGATGGGAGGGCTGGGGACAGTGTGGGGGTGATTCAGAAGGTGTATGAAACCACAGAACAGCGGGCACCTAGTCCACCCGGCCTTCTTATACTGAACAGATGGTGAATTTCAAAGCCGAATGTACGAGGGAACCAATGCCATACACCCAAATTTAAGTTTAAATATTCTCCATATGCTCGGGTTTTGAATTCTCTCTGGGAGCAGCAGGCAGCAGAAGCTAACCACCCCGAGTCCTAGCAGACAGCAAATGTCTCTTGGAGCTGAAAACTGCCAACTGCTGTGGTGATGGGAGCATGAAGCCAGGCCCTGGACCAATCCATTTCACCACCTGCTTGCTTGTCCCTCAGCTGTGAGAGGGTCTTTTCATTGCATTTAGTTGGGTGTGTAACAATGAGTGTTGGACCCTGTCCTAGAAGGGCAGTGGTGAAAAATTAAATTTAGAAATTACTCTTTCCTTTTGAGAAAAGTGATCAGTACAAGGAGAAAAACCTGTTCTGGAAGCCCGTGCCCTTGTGCTGGGCTTGTGGCCACAGTGATCAAAACGACACAGAAGTTCTCCACCCCACCTTCAGGGCCACCAACTTCAGGCCCTCAGATCTCGCAAGAAGTTCTGCCCCCGCCTCCTGGAGAATGCACCAATCAGAACTGGCCGCTGTAGTCCCCGCTAGGCTGGAGGATTCCCCTGATGCTGTGTTATGCTGCAGACTTCCTCAGAGGGGAGCTTCGTGTTCTCACCACGTGGGAAACGGAAGTGCTGGCTTTCCCATAAACAACCAACCCGGCAAATACCTGACCCTTCTGGTCATGTGCATGCCAGATCTGGCTGCACAGAAGGTAGCTTCCATCTTTCTGAAGGATACGAGGCTGCAGTGATGAATACCCACTCCTTTCTTGTAAAGGCTTTCACCCCAGTGTTTCATATGATTCTGCTTTCCTTTTCAAACCATGGGAACCCAAGAGTTCACTTTAACTATGTCCAAACTCTCTTTTTAGTTTTATCCAATCATTTCTGGGACATACATTACACTGTTTCTTGAAGGGAAGGAAAATAGAGATGGTACTTTATACCTTTGGACACAAGAACTGGAGCAACTCTCTCCTTGTTATCATGTATTAATTTTGTGGCATATTCTAGGACCATAACACAAGGCACTTTGAAACTACTACCAGTTAAAGTTTTGAATTAGATATAAAATAGAGGCCAGGTTGCTCCACCGTTTGGCTTAGGGGGCTGGGGAATCCATTTCTAAAACATTATTAGAGAGGGGCTTCTTATGTGATTAATTCTGGGCAGTGGACATAGGCAAATAAGGTTCCCACACTCTACGATCTCACAGTCTAGTGAAGAACAGAAATACTTGAATTAAAGATGACCATCCTGGGTTGTCCTACAGGAGAGAGATGCACAATTAAGTGACTTCCTTAGATTATCAAATCAGTAGTGTCACCAAAGCTGGGGAAGCAAAATCCTGATCTAACATATTCTGATGCACCTTTGGACAATGATGTCCACATTACCTTGGAGCTCAGGTTCTGTCTGCTAGGGACCTATTGAAAGTGAGTGTAGCAAGAAACCAAGATGAGAAGACTCTGACTGCAGCCAAAAAGATGTCAAAGAGAGAAAGTCCATGATCTGTGGTGAGGCAACAGTGAGGAAGATGGCACCCGAAATGGGGAGTTACATGTGGGATAGGTCACATAGGACTGGATTATGAAGGCTGTTATAGAGGGAGTTACATGTGGGATAGGTCACGTAGGACTGGATTGTGAAGGCTGTTATAGAGGAAAATTTTAGGAGGGTTGTTTTGCTTTTATCTTTTTTTCACCCCAGGTGAAGAAATTTGAATTAAAAATTCAGTTTTTTAAGCACTTCATCATTAATCCATGTAAGGTTCTCTTACTTTACTTTTACTTTTTACCTCCAAACCCTAATTATATTCCCTTTGCCCCCATTGTACCTACTCTCGTGTTTACTATATCTTTAGATGTGCATGCATACCTTCTTCAAAAGGCATATTACTTTTATGTGAATGTGTCTTTACAGAAATGATAATGTGCTATAAATCCTGTTCTGTTTCCTGTTTTCCCCTCAGCACTAGGTTTCTAAGATCCATCAGTGTTGCTATGTACATCTGGTTGACATTTCTTAACTGCTATTTAGTTTTTAAGTGTACATCTGCCAGATTTACTAATAATCCCTTTCTCTAATGATAAGCACCTAGGCTATCTCCAACATCCAGCTACCCCAAGAAGTCCCATGATGAACATCCTTATGGACCCGTGGGGGAATTTCCTTGGAGTATATTCCAGATTTTTTCCACAGGTCATAGGGCATGTGCATGCTTAATCTCAACAGCTGCCAGATTGCTCTTCTGAATGATGGTACCAGTTGACACTCCCTCCAACAGTGCCCTAGTGTTCCATCTTCCACATTCTCAGCTGCACTGTTATCACCCTTCTGATATTGGTCATTCTTAGGCATTCTAAGACAGAAGCTTAGAGTAGATACAATAGGTCATAGGGAGCTATCTAAAGCTCTGCACCTGTGAGTACCACGAGAAAGGGGATGCTTTAGAAGCATTGTGCAGGGATGAATGATCTGACTTGCAAAACCAAAAGATGCAACTGTATTCTCTGGGACGTTTGGGAGGTGTTTAGCATTACAAGTGCAAAACGTTTTCTACATATACTTCTTTCTTTGCACAAATATCCCATTCGGTGTGTGTTCCCACTCCCATGATTGGTTAGTTTGTGCTGATCTGGCCTGAAACATGATTTGACTTGGTTATGGCCATTGTTCACTATGGCTGGTAGTGGAAGGCAGGGAGGGGAGGTGGGACTGCAAGACCAGAGTATCTTGCTGAGAAGAAGCCCGGCCTCACTTGATGAGCTGTGCCTCCCTCCCTATCTTCAGCTGTCATCCTCCTTGTGTGAGAGAATTAGATGGAATATTAAAGTGACACTAAGTGATAACAAGGAACATTCGTAGAGTACTTGCTACTCAAAGTGTGGTCCTCAGACCAACAGCTTAGGTAACACCTGGGATGCTGCTTGTTAGAAATGCACAATCTTGGTGCCCACCCCAGACCTGCAGAATCAGAATCTGCCTTTAGCAAGGTCGCCAAGGGATTCTATGCACATTAGAGTTTGACAAGCACTGCTTCAGTCTTTGCCAAACATTTTTTACATAGACTGTCATATTTCCACTCTTCCCAACACCCTGATTTCTTTGGGTATCAGTTATTTAACTCCCATGTTACAGGTGAGAAAACCGAGGCTGGGCAGGTTAAAGTGACAATTCCAAGAATACCCAGAAGAGCCAATGCAGCCAGATTTTCAGACTCTGCAACTGCCTCTCAAGGTCGTGCTTTACTTACATCCCCTTCTCCCCAGGCCCCACGTTTCTTCATTCCAAAAGAAAGACACCCAGGAAGAGCTTATTTCAGAGCCAAACAAAAATGGATTGGTGGTGAGGCTGTCCAGTCTGGTGGTCCTCTGGGATGCAAATTGCATTCACTGCTATTCAGACTCAATCCTCCTGCTTCACTGCAACTTAGTTAAGAGGGGCAGTCAGATCTTCACTGAGTGTGAGGTGGGTGGAGATACTAGTGGGTCCCTCCCTTGATTGAAGAGTACCAGGGTCCATTTTTCCTTCTTAAAAGCAGGTTAAGCAGGGGTGCTTAATCTGGGGTTCCTCAGGCCCCCAAGATATTTGTGAATAGAGTTCAGGAGTCTTCAACCTTAGCATTTTCTTAAACGTAACTACATATAGAAAACAAACCACAGTAGCATCAGCAGGACCTGTGATTTTGTCACTAATAGAAATCACAGGTATTTCTATACCGAGTTGCAACTATTGCACATTTCAAAATCATGTTTATGTTCATCACAACTTCAATATTACTTCAGTTATTAGACCCACACTAGATCTTGTTTTTGAATGTGTTCATGAACGTGCACTATATTTCTAAATTACAATTTTTTAAATATTTTGATAACTATATCAGTATAATGGTTTCCTTTGTATCTGACAAATTGCATTTTATGAGCTTCAAAACATTATTCTGAGAAGGAGCTCATAGGCTTCATTAAACTGTAGAAGGACCATGTCAGATTCTGGAAGTTTTATCACATCTTCCAGTCTGTTTTTGGTCAGTTAGGTCATCCCTATATTTGTTTTATATCTGTTATCGGTAGCAACATAGCACTTAAAACCAAAAAGGCTTATGTGCTTGTCTTCAGGGGTGAAATGAAGGATTTTCTGAGAAGACTGCACACCATTGCAGTCAGGCTTGGTGGGATTGGAGGTTGAAGAACCCCAAGGGAGAACATTTATGACCCTTGCCCTTCTTCTAGAAGATCTTCTCAACATTCAGAAGATTTCAATTAAAATTGCTGGTGCATGGGGCTTCCCTGGTGGTGCAGTGGTTGAGGGTCCGCCTGCCGATGCAGGGGACGCGGGTTCGTGCCCCGGTCCGGGAAGATCCCACATGCCGTGGAGCGGCTGGGCCTGTGAGCCATGGCCGCTGAGACTGCGCGTCCGGAGCCTGTGCTCCGCAACGGGAGAGGCCACAGCGGTGAGAGACCCGCGTACCGCAAAAAAAAAAAAAAAAAAGAGAGAGAGAAAGAAAAAATTGCTGGTGCCACATGCTGGACAGAGACCATTAACCATAGCTTTTTCTATTATTTACCCTGCTGCAGGTGTGTGTTATAATCTCGATTATAATCCACAAAGAAGCTGGAAGATGTTCAGCCTTTGAAAAGGAACATCCCTTCTTTTTATTTTTTGCATTGTTATTGGAGTATAATTGCTTTACAATGGTGTGTTAGTTTCTGCTTATGACAAAGTGAATCAGCTATATGTATACATATATCCCCAAACCCCCTCCCTCTTGTGTCTGCCTCACACCCTCCCTATCCCACCCCTCTAGGTGGTCACAAATCACTGAGCTGATCTCCCTGTGCTATGTGGCTACTTCCCACTAGCTATCTCTTTTACATTTGGTAGTGTGTATATGTCCATGCCACTCTCTCACTTCGTCCCAGTTTACCCTTCCTCCTCCCCGTGTCCTCAAGTCCATTCTCTACGTCTGTGTCTTTATTCCTGTCCTGCCCCTAGGTTCTTCAGAACCATTTTTTTTAATTTTTAAAATTTTTTAATTTTTTAAAACATCTTTATTGGAGTATAATTGCTTTACAATGGTGTGTTAGTTTCTGCTTTATAACAAAGTGAATCAGTTATACATATACACATGTTCCCATATCTCCTCCCCCTTGCGTCTCCCTGCCTCCCACCCGCCCTATCCCAGCCCTCTAGGTGGTCACAAAGCACCAAGCTGATCTCCCTGTGCTATGCGGCTGCTTCCCACTAGCTATCTGTTTTACGTTTGGTAGTGTATATATGTCCATGCCACTCTCTCACTTTGTCACGGCTTTCCCTTCCCCCTCCCCATATCCTCAAGTCCATTCTCTAGTAGGTCTGTGTCTTTATTCCCATCTTACCCCTATGTTCTTCATGACCTTTTTTTTTTCTTAGATTCCATATATATGTGTTAGCATATGGTACTTGTTTTTCTCTTTTCACTCTGTATGACAGACTCTAGGTCCATCTACCTCACTACAAATAACTCTATTCCATTTCTTTTTATGGCTGAGTAATATTCCATTGTATATATGTGCCACATCTTCTTTATCCATTCATCTGTCAATGGACATTTAGGTTGCTTCCATGTCCTGGCTATTGTAAATAGAGCTGCAGTGAACATTGTGGTATATGACTCTTTTTGAATTTTGGTTTTCTCAGGTTATATGCCCAGTAGTGGGATTGTTGGGTCATATGGTAGTTCTATTTTTAGTTTTTTAAGGAGCCTGCATACTGTTCTCTATAGTATCAATTTACATTCCCACCAACAGTACAAGAGGGTTCCCTTTTCTCCACACCCTCTCCAGAATTTATTATTCTTTTTAATTTTTATATTTATTTGTTTGTTTGTTTTTGGCAGTGTTGAGCCTTCGTTGCTGTGCACAGGCTTTCTCTAGTTGTGGGGAGTAGGGGCTACTCTTCTTTGCGGTGTGCAGGCTTCTCATTGCAGTGGCTTCTCGTTGCAGAGCACAGGTTCTGGGCACGTGGGCTTCAGTAGTTGTGGAGCGTGGTCTCAGTAGTTGTGGCTCATGGGCTCTAGAGCTCAGGCTCAGTAGTTGTGGTGCACGGGCTTAGTTGCTCCACGGCATGTGGGATCTTCCCGGACTAGGACTTGAACCCGTGTCCCCTGCATTGGCAGGCGGATTCTTAACCAGTGCGCCACCGGGGAAGTCCTCCAGCATTTATTGTTTGTAGATTTTTTGATGATGGCCATTCTGACTGGTGTGAGGTGATACCTCACTGAAGTTTTGATTTGCATTTCTCTAATGATTAATGATGTTGAGCATTTTTTCATGTGTTTGTTGGCAATCTGTATATCTTCTTTGGAGAAATGTCTATTTAGGTCTTCTGCCCATTTTTGGATTGGGTTGTTTAATATTGAGCTGCATGAGCTGCTTGTAAAGTTTGGAGATTAATCCTTTGTCAGTTCCTTCATTTGCAAATATTTTCTCCCATTCTGAGGGTTGTCTTTTCATTTGTTTATGGTTTCCTTTGCTTTGCAAAAGCTTTTAAGATTCATTAGGTCCCATTTGTTTATTTTTGTTTTTATTTCCATTCCTCTAGGAGGTGGGTCACAAAGGATCTTGCTGTGATTTGTGTCATAGTGTTCTGCTATGTTTTCCTCTAAGAGTTTTATAGTGTCCAGTCTTACATTTAGGTCTCTAATCCATTTTGAGTTTATTTTTGTGTATGGTGTTAGGGAGTGTTCTAATTTCATTCTTTTACATGTAGCTGTTCAGTTTTCCCAGCACCACTTATTGAAAAGGCTGTCTTTTCTCCATTGTATATTCTTGCCTCCTTTGTCAAAAATAAGGTGACCATATGTGCGTGGGTTTATCTCTGGGCTTTCTATCCTATTCCATTGATCTATATTTCTGTTTTTGTGCCAGTACCATACTGTTTGGTTTTTTTTTAACATCTTTATTGGAGTATAATTGCTTACAATGGTGTGTTAGTTTCTGCTTTATAACAAAGTGAATCAGTTATACATATACACATGTTCCCATATCTCTTCCCTCTTGCGTCTCCCTGCCTCCCACCCTCCCTATCCCACCCCTCTAGGTGGTCACAAAGCACCAAGCTGATCTCCCTGTGCTATGCGGCTGCTTCCCACTAGCTATCTATTTTACATTTGGTAGTGTATATATGTCCATGCCACTCTCTCACTTTGTCACAGCTTACCCTTCCCCCTCCCCACATCCTCAAGTCCATTTTCTAGTAGATCTGTGTCTTTATTCCCATCTTACCCCGAGGTTCTTCATGACCTTTTTTTTTTTCTTTCTTAGATTCCATATATATGTTAGCATATGGTATTTGTTTTTCTCTTTCTGACTTACTTCACTCTGTATGACAGACTCTAGGTCCATCCACCTCACTACAAATAACTCAATTTCGTTTCTTTTTATGGCTCAGTAATATTCCATTGTATATAAGTGCCACATCTTCTTTATCCATTAATCCGATGATGGACACTTCGGTTGCTTCCATCTCCTGGCTATTGTAAATAGAGCTGCAATGAACATTTTGGTACATGACTCTTTTTGAATTATGGTTTTCTCAGGGTATATGCCCAGTAGTGGGATTGCTGGGTTGTATGGTAGTTCTATTTGTAGTTTTTTAAGGAACCTCCATACTGTTCTCCATAGTGGCTGTATCAATTTACATTCCCACCAGCAGTGCAAAGTGTTCCCTTTTCTCCACACCCTCTCCAGCATTTATTATTTCTAGATTTTTTTCATGATGGCCATTCTGACCGGTGTGAGATGATATCTCATTGTAGTTTTGATTTGCATTTCTCTAATGATTAATGATGTTGAGCATTCTTTCATGTGTCCTTGGCAATCTGTATATCTTCTTTGGAGAAATGTCTATTTAGGTCTTCTGCCCATTTTTGGATTGGGTTGTTTAATATTGAGCTGCATGAGCTGCTTGTAAAGTTTGGAGATTAATCCTTTGTCAGTTGCTTCATTTGCAAATATTTTCTCCCATTCTGAGGGTTGTCTTTTGGTCTTGTTTATGGTTTCCTTTGCTGTGCAAAAGCTTTGAAGTTTCATTAGGTCCCATTTGTTTATTTTTGTTTTTATTTCCATTTCTCTAGGAGGTGGGTCACAAAGGATCTTGCTGTGATTTATGTCATAGAGTGTTCTGCCTATGTTTAGCTCTAAGAGTTTGATAGTTTCTGGCCTTACATTTAGGTCTTTAATCCATTTTGAGCTTATTTTTGTGTATGGTGTTAGGGGGTGTTCTAATCTCATACTTTTACATGTACCTGTCCAGTTTTCCCAGCACCACTTCTTGAAGAGGCTGTTTTTTCCCCACTGTATATTCTTGCCTTCTTTATCAAAGATAAGGTGACCATATGTGTGTGGGTTTATCTCTGGGCTTTCTATCCTGTTCCATTGATCTATATTTCTGTCTTTGTGCCAGTACCATACTGTCTTGATTACTCTAGCTTTGTAGTGTAGTCTGAAGTCAGGGAGCCTGATTCCTCCAGTTCCGTTTGTCTTTCTCAAGATTGCTTTGGCTATTCGGGGTCTTTTATGTTTCCATACAAATTGTGAAACTTTTTGTTCTAGTTCTGTGAAAAATGCCAGTGGTAGTTTGATAGGCATTGCACTGAATCTGTAGATTGCTTTGGGTAGTAGAGTCATTTTCACAATGTTGATTTTTCCAATCCAAGAACATGATATATCTCTCCATCTGTTTGTATCATCTTTAATGTTTTTCATCAGTGTCTTATAGTTTTCTGCATACAGGTCTTTTGTCTCCTTAGGTAGGTTTATTCCTAGATATTTTATTCTTTTTGTTGCAGTGGTAAATGGGAGTGTTTCCTTAATTTCTCTTTCAGATTTTTCATCATTAGTGTATAGGAATGCAAGAGATTTCTGTGCATTAATTTTGTATCCTGCTACTTTACCAAATTCATTGATTAGCTCTAGTAGTTTTCTGGTAAAGTCTTTAGGTTTCTCTATGTATAGTATCATGTCATCTGCAAACAGTGACAGCTTTACTTCTTCTTTTCCAGTTTGGATTCCTTTTATTTTCTTTTTCTTCTCTGATTGCTGTGGCTAAAACTTCCAAAAGTATGTTGAATAATAGTGGTGAGAGTGGGCAACCTTGTATTGTTCCTGATCTTAGTGGAAATGGTTTCAGTTTTTCACCATTGAGAACGATGTTGGCTGTGGGTTTGTCATATATGGCCTTTATTATGTTGAAGTAAGTTACCTCTTTGCCTACTTTCTGTGGGGGGTGGTTATCATAAATGGGCATTGAATTTTGTTGAAAGCTTTATCTGCATCTATTGAGCAAGATGACCATATGGCTTTTATCCTTCAATCTGTTAATATGGTGTATCACATTGATTGATTGGCATATATTGAAGAATCCTTGCATTCCTGGGATAAACCCCACTTGATCATGGTGTATGATCCTTCTAATGTGCTGTTGGATTCTGTTTGCTAGTATTTTGTTGAGGATTTTTGCATCTATGTTCATCAGTGATATTGGCCTGTAGTTTTCTGTCTTTGTGACATCTTTGTCTGGTTTTGGTATCAGGGTGATGGTGGCCTCGTAGAATGAGTTTGGGAGTGTTCTTCCTTCTGCTATATTTTGGAAGAGTTTGAGAAGGATAGGTGTTAGCTCTTCTCTAAATGTTTGATAGAATTCACCTGTGAAGCCATCTGGTCCTGGGCTTTTGTTTGTTGGAAGATTTTTAATCACAGTCTCAGTTTCAGTGCTTGTGATTGTTCTGTTTATATTTTCTATTTCTTCCTGGTTCACTCTCAGAAAGCTGTGCTTTTCTAAGAAATTGTCCATTTCTTCCAGGTTGTCCATTTTATTGGCATATAGTTGCTTGTAGTAATCTCTCAATATCCCTTGTATTTCTGCAGTGTCTGTTGTTACTTCTCCTTTTTCATTTCTAATTCTATTGATTCAAGTCTTCCCCCTTTTTTTCTTGATGAGTCTGGGTAATGGTTTATCAATTTTGTTTATCTTCTCGAAGAACCAGCTTTTAGTTTTATTGATCTTTGCTATTGTTTCCTTCATTTCTTTTTCATTTATTTCTGTTCTGATCTTTATGATTTCTTCCCTGCTGCTAACTTTGGGGTTTTTTTGTTCTTTCTCTAATTGATTTAGGTGTAAGGTTAGGTTATTTATTTGAGTTGTTTCTTGTTTCTTGAGGTAGGATTGTATAGCTATAAACTTCCCTCTTAGAACTGCTTTTGCTGTGTCCCATAGGTTTTGGGTTGTCCTGTTTTCACTGTCATTTATTTCTAGGTATTTTTTGATTTCCTCTTTGATTTCTTCAGTCATCTCTTGGTTATTAAGTAGTGTATTGTTTAGCCTCCATGTGTTTGTATTTTTTACAGATCTTTTCCTGTAATTGATATCTAGTCTCGTAGCATTGTGGTCAGAAAAGATACCTGATACGATTTCAATTTTCTTAAATTTACCAAGGCTTGATTTGTGACCCAAGATATGATCTGTCCTGGAGAATGTTCCATGAGCACTTGAGAAGAAAGCGTATTCTGTTGTTTTTGGATGGAATGTCCTATAAATATCAATTAAGTCCATCTTGTTTAATGTGTCATTTAAAGCTTGTGTTTCCTTATTTATTTTCATTTTGGATGATCTGTCCATTGGTGAAAGTAGGGTGTTAAAGTCCCCTATACTATGGTTGTGTTACTGTCGATTTCCCCTCTTATGGCTGTTAGTATTTGCCTTATGTATTGAGGTGCTCCTCTGTTGGGTGCATAAATATTTACAATTGTTATATCTTCTTCTTGGATTGATCCCTTGAGCATTATGTAGTGTCCTTCTTTGTGTCTTGTAATAGTCTTTGTTTAAAAGTCTATTTTGTCTGATATGAATATTGCTACTCCAGCTTTCTTCAGATTTCCATTTGCATGGAATATCTTTTTCCATCCCCTTACTTTCAGTCTGTATGTGTCCCTAGGTCTGAAGTGGGTCTATTGTGGACAGCATATATATGAGTCTTGTTTTTGTATCCATTCAGCCAGTCTGTGTCTTTTGGTTGAAGCATTTAATCTATTTCCATTTAAGGTGGTTATCAATATGTATGTTCCTATTACCATTTTCTTAATTGTTTTGGGTTTGTTGTTGTAGGTCTTTTCCTTCTCTGTGTTTCCTGCCTAGAGAAGTTCCTTTAGCACTTGTTGTAAAGCTGGTTTGGTGGTGCTGAATTCTCTTAGCTTTTGCTTGTCCGTAAAGGTTTTAATTTCTCCATCGAATCTGAATGAGATCCTAGCTGGGTAGAGTAATCTTGGTTGTAGGTTTTTCCCTTTCATCGCTTTAAATATGTCTTGCCACTCCCTTCTGGCTTGCAGAGTTTCTGCTGAAAGATCAACTGTTAACCATATGGGGATTCCCTTGTATGTTATTTTTTGTTTTTCCCTTGCTGCTTTTAATATGTTTTCTTTGTATTTAATTTTTGATAGTTTGATTAATATGTGTCTTGGAGTGTTTCTCCTTGGATTTATCCGGTATGGGACTCTCTGTGCTTCCTGGACTTGACTGACTATTTCCTTTCCCATATTAGGGAAGTTTTCAACTATAATCTCTTCAAATATTTTCTCAGTCCCTTTATTTTTCTCTTCTTCTTCTGGGACCCCTATAATTCGAGAGTTGGTGTGTTTAATGTTGTCCCAGAGGTCTCTGAGACTGTCCTCAATTCTTTTCATTCTTTTTTCTTTTTTCTGCTCTGCAGTAGTTATTTCCACTATTTTATCTTCCAGGTCACATATCCGTTCTTCTGCCTCAGTTATTCTACTATTGATTATTTCTAGAGAATTTTTAGTTTCATTTATTGTGTTGTTCATCACTGTTTGCTCTTTATTTCTTCTAGGTCCTTGTTAAACACTTCTTGTATTTTCTCCATTCTATTTCCAAGATTTTGGATCATCTTTACTATCATTACTGTGAATTCTTTTTCAGGTAGACTGCCTATTTTCTCTTCATTTGTTTGGTCTGGTAGGTTTTTAACTTGCTCCTTCATCTGCTGTGTGTTTCTATGTCTTCTCATTTTCCTTAACTTACTGTGTTTGGGGTCTCCTTTTTGTAGGCTACAGGTTTATAGTTCCTGTTGTTTTTGGTGTCTGCCCCCAGTGGCTAAGTTTGGTTCAGTGGGTTGTGTAGGCTTCCTGGTGGAGGGGGACTGGTGCCTGTATTCTGGAGGATGAGGCTGGATCTTGTCTTTCTGGTGGGCAGTACCATGTCCGGTGGTGTGGTTTGGGGTGTCTGTGACGTTATTATGATTTTAGGCAGCCTCGCTGCTAATGGGTGGCATTGTGTTCCTGTCTTGCTAGTTGTTTGGCATAGGGTGTCCAGCACTGTAGCTTGCTGGTCGTTAAGTGGAGCTGGGTCTTAGCGTTGAGATGGAGATCTATGGGAGAGCTTTCGCTATTTGATATCACGTGGAGCCGGGAGGTCTCTGGTGGACCAATGTCCTGAACTCAGCTCTCCCACCTCAGAGGCACTGGCCTGACACCCGGCTGGAGCACCAAGACCCTGTCAGCCACATGGCTCCTGTGGGTTGTCAGTGAGCCAGGAGACCGTGGTCATCTGAGCGCATCCAAACCAGAAACCAGACTTTTGTCTTCCTTTGTGCTTAGTCTAGTTTCACTTGGTCGTAGGGTACCACATGTGGAGGTTCTGCACCGGGCACTTCAGACGAGAGTTTCTAGTGCAAAACGACTGCGCCAGTGCCTCAGCTTAGACGCTGCGATGACTCTGTGAAGGAACATCCCTCCTTTCATACCCGTGATACTAGACAAGATTTGCAGGATTCTGAAGTCTCAATAGGAAAAAGGTTGTAACTAAGACTCTCCAGAGAAAATGGAAACTCATACTTTTAAATAGGCTGTAAGAACTCTATAATTATTGATGTGCAGAGTGATAGATTAAGTTAATAAACAAAAAGCAGGTTACAAAGTAGCATACCTTATTATAGGGTGGGGTGGGGGGTAGCGAGAAGGCAGGGCAGAGAAAAAGAGTGGAAAATGTATATCAAAATGTTAATAGTGGTTAATTCTGGGTAGCAGGATTACAGGAGATTTTCATCTTTTTATTCCTTTTTGTATTTTTTTATGATCAGCATATAGTATTTTGTTTAAAAAAAAACCCCAAGGCAATAAGGCTGTTTTCATTTTGTAACCTTGCAGTACCACTTAACCAGTTAACTAGCTTCACACTTCCTGGGGATATAAAAAAGAGCGGAATGGAGAGTGGAAAAATTGAATTCTTTACCAAAAAAATCCTAAAGTGTTATAATAAACCATGGACTTTATATAATGGGTGAAATTAGGTCCCCCGTATACCTAGTGAACCAGGCAGCAACTGGTGCATCGCAGGCGCTGGATCAAGGTGAACTCCCTTCCTTCCTATTACACGTTTATTTCCATTTCCGAGCCTCAGTAGAGTGCTGGGGTGGGGGGAGCGGGAGTGGGGCTGCTGGGGATAGGGTTCTTCCAGATCTACATACTTCCCCCTTCTCCAAGTTAAAAAAAAAACTTACTTCTTGCTCCAATTTTTCTTCCTTTTCTAATTCATCAGTTTTTTTAGTTCTCCTTCCTGGAACCTTCTTCCAGCCATTTTAGATTCTTTGAAAAAAAAAAAAAAAGTATTCTTATAAAATGAGTATTTTGAAAACGGTGGCTGTCTCTCCAGAGCTGAAACAAACACACAGCCACTATTTCAGTTATCCCTTGCGGCATATCAAACCACCCCAAAACCTAGGGATATCCCTGCAGACAGAAGTGGGGGTAAGGGGCTACTGGGTGGAGAGGAGGCAGGAAATGCTGCCTGGGTTACTCTTCCATTTATTGTTCATGATTCTGTGGGTCAGAAATTCAAGTAGAGCTTATCTCTCCTCCAGGCTGTGTCAGCTAGACCTGCTTGACTGGGGCTGGAGGACATCCAGTCGCCCTGTCAGGCATCTGGAGTCTTGTTCCTGGCTGGTGGTTGGGATGCCTTGGTCTCCACGTGGCCATTCTCCCTTCAAATGTTCTCTCTTTATTCAGTAAGTTAGCCTAGCCTAAGCTCCTCTGCCTAGTGGCTGATTTCCAAGAGGGTAAAAATAGGAAATTCAAACCCTTCTTAAAACCTAGGCATGAAGTCCCATAGTACCATCCAGGTCCCTACTGGTCAAAGCCAGCCCAGAATCAAGGGTTGGGGGAATTAAACTTCACCTCTTGATGCAGGAATGGCAAAGTCACATTGGAAAAGATTATGCAGAATGGGAGGGGTTTTGTGACCATCTTTAGAAACAATCTACTCAACATATCAATATTTTAAAAAAATTTTAAAGAGCTTAATAACTATGGTAACTAGTATAATGAAAATAACGAATGATATTCACCAATCAGAGGGGATAATTATTTTTTCTAATTTGTTTGACCCTTTCAATTTCTGAATCATCCCGTTTGCCTTTCATCTCCACTTTGTGTCACATTAGGCCAAGAAATCCTAAGTGCTGCATGTATGAAAGAAGTCCTCACTGTGTCACTCTTTGCCAGTATTTCACCATGTGGCTGTTTCCTCTTAGTCTCCGTCCTGTGCTTGTAGTTCACCAGAAGACCACCCTCAGTTCTCTTACCTCTCATTCCTTACTCTTCCTAGAGGATTTCATTCACCCCCTGATTTCCAATGCCACCTACACCCTGATGACAACAAATTTTAATCTCCAGCCCAGATCGTTCTCTTCTGGGCTCCAGACCTGAAATTCCAGCTGCCTCCTGGACATCTCTATTTGGATGTCCCACAGGTAACCTCACGTTTATATGTCCTAAATCAAATTTGGCATTTTCTTCCTCTCCACCCTAACTTACTACCTCCCTACAGTCCCTTTCTGGGCAATAGTGTCCTGTTTTTGTCCTGTTTCATCCAGTGAATCAAGCCAAAAATCAGCAGTCCTCCTCCACACCTCCCTCTTCCTCACGCCCACATCCAATCAATTACCAAATCCTCCTGGTTCTTGGTGTCTCTATTCCAGCTTTTCCATGCCTGCCACCATTTCCATAGTTTAAGCTACCATCATCTTTGTTGCTTACATTACTACGAAACCTTCTCACTGGTGTTAGACCCTAGCCTCTGTGGTCCATTATCAAACTGGGCCAGAATGAATTTTCTATACTATCATTGCTAAAACCTGTCAGTAGGTCCCCCCTGTCCCCAAGATAAAAGTCCCACATCTACATTTCTTAGCAGGGCACACAAAGGCCCTTTATGTTTGGGGCTGCTTCCCTTAATATCCTAAGTGCCTCATCCTAACTCTCAAATTTGTAATCCAGACAATTCAGAGCATCCTGAATCCCCACCACTCTCTCTACTCTTCACCTCCACCTCTCCTCTCCTCCAGCTTAGAAGTCAACCAGAGGAACCTTCCCTTACCCCTTCCTTCCTCGCCTACCTAGGACACTGTGCATACTCTTTTCTTAGCATTTACCACACCACAGTAATGGCTGGCTCACTTAGTTACTTCTTCCACTGTACTGGAAGCTCCTGAAACACAAGAGCTGTGTCTTTTTTTATGGTTGTTCCTTAGTGTTCAGCTAGTGCCTGGCATATGGTGGGGCAATGAATGAATGAATGAATGGTGATAATATCCACTGGCTGTAAGGAGCAAAGAGAAGATGGCTGGTGGGTACAATGTGTTTTAATATCCATATAACTGAACTGAGGAATCTTTACATGTCACCCCCCCGCCCCCCCTTCCCCTTCCTTCACTGTTCTGATTGAAGGAGAAACCAGCACCATTAGCAGGAGGGGGTCAGCACTTAATTGAAGTAATGCTTACTATTGCCTACGACTTTTTTTACTCATTTTTAAGATGACAGTTTTCCGTGCCTGGTCCTGTAATGATGTAAGCTAAGGGAAAGGCTTAGAAGGAACCATACTTCTGCCTAGGCACTTGTCCACATTCTGTCTATAACCTCAGTGAATCTTCACAGACAACCTACAATTTTATTTCCTCCATTAAAGAGTCTTGACTGCCTAAAATGTCTGCACTGGACCACAAAGATGATTATGACATGGCTACCATCTTGAAGGAGCTTTCATTTATGCATATAGTCTACTTGTCTTTGTCTTGCCGTTCAAGCCTTCTGAGAGCAGGGACCTGGCCTGTCTTATTCATTGCTGTTGTCCCAGTGCCTACAACACACAGTAGGTGCTCAACAAATGTTTGTTGAATGGAGTGGATAAACGAGCAACACAATGTTTATTGAATGAGGATGTAGCCATAGGCAAGGGTATATTTGGGTGGGAGATGAGGTTTATCTCCTAGGCAACAGGAGCAAAGGATCATTTCTTATGTAGGGATTGGATCATGACTTTCAAAAAACCCACTCTGGTTTCAGTGTGGAGAGTTTGCCACTGGGGTGCCAGCTGGGCTGGGGTGGGGGGTTGGGTGGAGAGAGTGTAAATTGTTTAACCCAAGCAAGAATTGATGACAGACTGACCTAGAGTGACAGTTGAGGAGTACAAATGGAAAGTGAGGGAAGAGAGACATTTCTGAGGCAAAACTGCTCAGACCTGGGGACCAACTGGATCCAGCGCTTTAGGGGAGATGGTGAAGGCTGGATGGGAGACGAGAAGCCCATACGGGAAGAAGTAAAAACAAGGACTTTAGTTTTGGTTACTTTGGGTCTGAGATGCCTGGGTAACATCTTTCTCTGAATCTCTAGGAATTGTGCCACCACCACACTGTTCCTCCTACCCCTTTTCTCTTTTCTTTCCTGTTTTGAATCACTCCCACAAGCCATAAATGCTCCCTGCTTCTTGGCGTGCTGGGGCACCATGCCAGCAGGGCCCACATTCAGTTCAGACCTGGAGGGACGACTGTGGCCTCTGAGGATGGCAGCTCCCTGACAGGAAGGAAGGCTGGCTTGCCGGCTGGGCACAGACAGGAGCTTGCTTTGCTGCAGCAGGTGCCCAGGGCCAGCTGCTCCAGTACCCTCAGGCTCACATCAACAGGATGGGACAGCCCAGGCGGAAGGAAGCCTGCAGGGAGGGACACCGATGCAGACAGAAGCCGGGGCAGGGGATGGAGGGGAGACAGGAAGAGCTGCCTGAGCTGTTGAGCTGGCGCCCCGCCAGCAGATTCAGGAGCGGCAGTGACAGGGGGCCAATGAGTCCTCTTTCCCTCTGTCGATGGGCATCTCTGGCCCTGGTTGATTGTATTGTTATTACTACTACTGTTGTTGGCCAGCCTGGGCCTATTTCTAAAATAGTTAATTGCCTTTTTTTCCTTTGTTTCTTTCTTTTTTTTTTTTTTTGGCTGTGCCGCACAGCTTTTGGGGTCTTAGTTCTCCAAGGAGGGGTTGAACCCTGGCCATGGCAGTGAAAGCGCCCAGTACTAACCACTGGACCTTCAGGGAATTCCCTAGCTAATTCCTTGTCTATACTCATTTTGTGATTATTGGGAAAGAAAGGACACTTCCATGAGCCTTTCAGTTACACAGAGCGGTGAGAAAGCTCGAGGGAGGGGCAGTGGTTTCTGCCCCGTGTTCAGCCTGTCCACAGGAGATAAAATCTCCAGTTTGCTTTAAGCCGCGTTATCACCACCCTCCTCTCCAACAACAGCAGCTGCGAACGGGCACCAAATGGCCAAAAAGGGGCCAATAGGGAGCCATAACAGACCCATAGGCTCGCAATCCGGAGGCCGCAGACCGCTTCAGAGCGGGGTCGGAAGTCGGGATTGCAGCGGGGGGGGGGGGGGCGGGCTGGTGCTTTCGCGGGCCCGGGGGCGGGGCGTTCCGTGTCGGGCGTGGTGGGCATTCCCACTTCTACCCACTCGCAGGCTGGCCCCGGCTGGCGCCTGGTGACCCCGGGAGACCCGGCCCCGCCCCATCCCCACCAGCAGTTTCCTGGCAGGGCGTTTCCGGAGGCCCTGGCCCGGGGTGGGGGCGTGGGGAGGGGTAGGGTCTGCCTTTGAGACAGCTTGTAGAGTGCACTTTAAACTTCACACCGAGCTCAAAACTCGATTCTGCAGCCGAGCTTCGGCTCCCGGGAAAGATAAAAACTCTGGTCTACGGCCCCCCATCATCCCATTGGTCTAGTTCTCGGGGCTTCCTGCAGTCCCCACACCATTCTCTCCACAGCCTGGGAGGAAGGATGGGCGGGGCAGACGGGGGCGGGTAGTGCTGCCGGCAGTGCAGCTGAGGAGGTCGAGCTAGCTCCCGCGGCCCGGCCGTGGGCGGGGGGCGCAGGAGCAGGTGTCCGCTCAATTACAGGATACCCTTCCCTCTCCGCCCCTCCCTCGTGCTACGCACGGCTCAGCGAGGCAAAACCCAGCATATGCTCCAGAAATGCAGCTCAGTCGGTCACCGGGCTCCGCTTTCTCGCCAGACGCGCAAGAGATCGGCGCTTCCAAATGCAAATCTCTTGGCTCCGGACCCTTGGCTTGCAGCCGCCGCCTCCCCCGCTCGGCTACCCCGCGTCCTGCCTATCCCGCAGCGGCCCGAGATGGGACCTCGCGCCGAGGGGACTGGGCGGAGCGGGCATCCCACCCCACCTCCCACGTGGGGCCGGCCCTCCGCAGTGCCTGGGCGCGCCGCCGCTGCCGCGCCTCCGGTCTAGGTCCTCCGCGCCGCCCCCCCAGGCCAGGGAAGGGGACCGCAGGCGGGGGTGGGTGAGGGGTAGGGGCGGTGTCACTGAGTCAGGTGGTGGCGGGAGTTCCCTCGGGCTGGGCCGAGGGAACACGCTGCCGGAGATTGTGTACACGCTCCACTGACACAAGCTTCACGCTGCCGGGCAGCCGCTGATCACGCGTGGCCCCGCGAGCCCATTGGCCGGCGCCTCACACACCTTTGTCACTGATTGGCCGGCGGAAGGCTCCGCCCCCACCCCCGCCCGCGGCGCGGGGCAGGCGGAGCGGCTACCTGAATGGGGAGGGGGCAGACGGCGCGGAGCGCGGCGGTGGCGGGAGCGGCGTCGAGTGTCTCCGGGCGCCCGTCTGTGGCCAGGCAGCCAAGCAGCCTAGCAGCCAGTCAGCTCGCAGCCGGCGGCCAGGCAGCCAACCATGCTCAACTTCGGCGCTTCTCTCCAGCAGGCTGCAGTAAGTGACCTGGGGATGCCCCTGCCCTACTCCGCCTCGCTGAGTCTGAGGGGCCCCCGGGGGCGCGAACCCCGAGCCCCTGACATTAGCCTCGCCTGAGGACTGAGGCTGCAGCGGAGTCGTGGGAGAGGAAGGGGCTTCCCGCCTGCAGACTGGGCATTAGTGAGGGCGTGTGCGTCGCGGAGGGGCGCAGGAGAAGCAGGCGGGTAGCTAGAGACGAAAGGAGAGAGGGTCTTGCTCAAGGTGTAATGAGGGGAAGGGGCAGCTCCGCTGGGAGACTTGAAGCAGGTGAGGGGGAGGATGACTGGAGGGACGGGAAGAATGAGGAGGGGGCTGCTGCCCTGTCAGTGAGAATAGGAGGTGTGGAAGGAGAAGGGGGACAAGGGGCCACCCTGCACCTGGCGCCGGGGAGAGAGGCCTCCGTCTGGATAAGGAATGCGACCCAGGGTGGGAGGGGGCTGCCCAGAAGCTTTTGAGGGGCGGGGTGTCCGCTGGAGAGGAGAGGAGAGGGGGCTCCCCATCTCGGGCTCTGAAAGGAGGCTTGCAGGACGGGGCTGCTCAGCAGATAGCGGGGGCTGGGGGAGGGGCGCCCGGCGTGGGTGCGGGGGATGGCACGTGGGCCCGGGACCACCGAGGGGGACCGGGGAGTTGCCCCCCCTAATACGGCTGGAGGAGACTCCCCATCTTGGGAGCGGGCAGGTGGCCGACTTCTGAGGACGCCTTGGAGGGGGGAGGGAGCCGCCTCGGCGACAGGAGATGGGAGGGTGGGAAGCGGGACCCAGCAGCGGGGCGGGGAAGGTGGGCGGGGGGAAGCGGGCTGCGAGACGCGGGGGCAGCGTGTCGGGGCGGGAGCCGCAGGCCGAGGAGCCGAGCGTCTGGAGCGGGGCCTGTTGGGGCTGCACGTCTGGGAACTCGTGGAGACGCGCGGCTGGCGGGGGCCGGTGCTGCCGGAAACCGCGGGGAGGGGACGCGCATCTTCGGGGACAGTCAGGGTGGTCTGAGGTCCCGCGGGAGGCGTAGGCGGGAAGCGCCGAGGGCTCGGCCGGGTCCCCGGGGGCTGCAGCCGGAGGAGGGCGGGGGCCGGGTTTCCGCGGGGACCCGGCTCCTCCTCCGGCAGCTGAGGCGGAGGCTGGGGGTGGGCCGGGAGCGGATGCGCCCGGGGAGCTTCTCGTCCCTGAGTGACCCAGCCCCGGCCTCCGCCAGGGGCGGGAGTGAGGCCCGGCCCCGCTGTCGGTTCCTAAGGGAACGGCGGCTCGCGGGGAGCTGGAAGGGGCGGGCGCTCCTGGAGCCCGGCGCCCGCGGCTCCGCCCCTCCCCGCGGGCTCGGGCGCGCACTGCCGGGCGGTTGGCGGCGGCGCCCGCGGCCCCTCCCCCGGGCCGTCGCGAGGGCGGGGGCCCGCGGGCTCAGGAAGTAGGTGAAAGGTGACGGCGCGGCAATTCCCAGTTCAGGTTTCCTGCGCCGCCCGGAGCAGCCGCTGATCACGCTTTGTTCACATGCCTCGCCCCATCCTTCTCCTCCTCCGCGCCCCCGCCCTTCGCGGCCCAGCCAATCCCAGCCCGGGCCGCCCGGCCTGCTGGCCAATGGCGGGGGCAGGGACGCGGGGACGTGCGAGCGGCGAGGAATGTTCCCAATGACTCACCCGCGAGCCTCAATGAGACTAGGGCGGCCCCATCCGTCTGTCCCAGCCAGCGAGGATCTCCCCCGCCGTCCGCCCCCGCCCCTCGTCTGCCTTCCCCTCCCGCGCCTCCGCCCGCGCTTCCCTTTCCTGCCTCTCTCGCGGCCCACTCCCTTTCCTCCCCTCGCGACTTCTCCTTGCCCTTCCCAGCTCACACTGTTCTTCCCTGCTGCCTGCCTTTTCTCTTTTTTCCTTTGCATTGGCGTCTTGAGGCTTTTACACAACATGCGTTGTCCGTTGCAGCTTACATAAAGGACCCGCGATTATGCAATTGCATTGTTAGCGATGTTTCAAGAGCGGTGGCTTCTTAAGACTTCAGTACGAAGGGTTTATGCGTTTTTTTCAGCAAGTGTTGAGATTAATACCTTGCCACGTAAAGACAATTCTTCTGTGTGTTTACACAATCTCTACTTTGACCAATGAATGGGATCACATTGGTGGAAAATTGGAGAGATGGAGGGTAGTAACTTTTAGTGCACTTTAAGGAACTTTAATATGAAGCACTAAATACCTGATAGAAGGAGTTGTTCAAATAAATATAAAGCATGTGCTGTTATTTTTGTCAAGGAGCAGTTCTTTAAAAAATTAAAATAAGATTCTATTTTGACTATTGAAGATTCCTTACAATCAGAGTTCTTGCAAATTTAAGTCGCATATTAAATTTTTTGATTATCTCTTTTTTGTGCTATTGCATTAGCTGGTCATAGTTACGCATAGCAAACCATTGTGTTAAGTATAAGATCCAGTGAATGAGAACACAAACATGAAGAAGTTGAAATTATTCTTTCCAAAGGTCACACCCAAATCAACAGACCACAGCTCTGTCCACTATACTTTGCCTTTTTAAAAGAAAGTTTTGGCCCTTTATTTTTTTCTGGTAGGAACTCATACCTGAAAAGATCTCATACCATACCTGTAGTATTTCTTTTAATGATTTTTTAAAAATATTTATTTATTTGGCTGCCCCGGTCTTAGTTGCCGCACGCAGGATCTTTAGTTGAGGCGTGCATGTGGGATCTAGTTCCCTGACCAGAGATCAAACCGGGCCCCCTGCATTGGGAGCCTGTTGCCTTAGCCACTGGACCACCAGGTCCCCATACCTGTAGTATTGAAAGAAGATGACTTTTTTGCAGAGCCTTCCCTCAGTTATTTTGTCTGACTCCTGTTGCAGTTGACTACTCTGGAAAGAATATAAAATGTTTTTTTTTTTTTCCTAAGCCAAGCAGTTCTTTTTTGGATTACAAGTACATTGGTACCTTTGGTCTTGGTCCTCATAATGGTAATAAGTTCCTCTTTACTTTGCAAGGGTATCAGTGTTCAGGCCTAAGTGTGAGAGGAAGAATGAGGAAGACTTTTATCAGTATTACTATCAGAGTAGGGATGAGAAAAATTATTTCAAGTTTTATTTTGAAAAATTGTGCAGATAGTAAAAAGAATTGCACATTGCTCTGCGTGTCATGTGGATGACAATATGCTTATAGCATTTAATTTTTTGTATTTATAGGAGGAAAGAATGGAAATGATTTCTGAAAGATCAAAAGACAGTATGTATTCCTGGAACAAAACTGCAGAGAAAAGTGACTTTGAAGCCGTAGAAGCACTTATGTCAATGAGCTGCAGTTGGAAGTCTGATTTTAAGAAATACATTGAAAGCAGACCCGTTACTCCAGTGTCTGATATGTCAGAGGAAGAGAATCTGCTTCCGGGTACACCTGATTTTCATACAGTCCCAGCATTTGTAAGTATCGTTGCTTTAAAGATGAGTGTAAGTGAGAATTTCTTATAATTTATGTAATGAACTCTACTGTTCTTCACGCTGTTGCCTGTATTTCTCTGCTCTAGTGTTTGACTCCACCTTACAGTCCCTCTGACTTTGAACCCTCTCAAGTGTCAAATCTGATGGCACCAGCGCCATCTACTGGACACTTCAAATCGTCAGATACTGCCAAGCCTCACATTGCTGCTGCACCTTTCAAAGAGGAGAAGAGCCCAGTACCTGCCCCCAAACTCCCCAAGGCTCAGGCAACAAGTGTGATTCGTCATACAGCTGATGCCCAGCTGTGTAACCACCGATCTTGCCCAGTGAAAGCAGCCAGCATCCTTAACTATCAGGACAATTCTTTTCGAAGAAGAACCCACCTAAATGCTGAGACTGCAAGAAAAAACATACCTTGTGCAGCTGTGTCACCAAACAGATCCAAACGTGAGAGAGACACAGTGGCAGGTGTTGAAGAGAAAGCAAGTGCTGCACTTTATGACTTTTCTGTGCCTTCCTCAGAGACAGTAATCTGTAGATCTCAGCCGGTCCCCATGTCCTCACAACAAAAGTCGGTCTTAGTCTCTCCACCTGCAGTATCAACAGGGGGAGTGCCACCTATGCCCGTCATCTGCCAGATGGTTCCCCTCCCTGCAAACAACCCAGTTGTGACAACAGTCGTCCCCAGCACTCCACCCAGTCAGCCGCCAGCCGTCTGCCCACCTGTTGTATTCATGGGCACTCAGGTGCCCAAAGGCGCTGTCATGTTTGTTGTACCCCAGCCCGTTGTTCAGAACCCCAAGCCTCCAGTGGTGAGCCCAAATGGCACCAGACTCTCTCCCATTGCCCCTGCTCCAGGGTTTTCTCCTTCAGCAGCAAAAGTCACTCCTCAGATTGACTCATCAAGGATAAGAAGTCACATCTGTAGCCATCCGGGATGTGGCAAGACGTACTTTAAAAGTTCTCATCTGAAGGCCCACATGAGAACGCATACAGGTACCAACCATTTCTTATTTCATATTTAAGTCTTAGAAATTTGGATGAAGGTTTTTTGGCAATGATCACAAATGTAAACCAGGCATGTTAAGGAAGAACTTGCCTTATTAGCCAATTCAGTGGATGGTATTTACCAGTGCAAGGTCTTCTAAAAGATTTCGTCAAGGTGTTTTTAATTTCTCAAATGATGATTCTTTAAATGTCTAATAAAGTATCTTAAATATGATTTAATATGTAACTTACAGCGACTTTATAAATGCATAATAATAATAATATGACTTTTTTTGTTTCAGGAGAAAAACCTTTTAGCTGTAGCTGGAAAGGTTGTGAAAGGAGGTTTGCTCGTTCAGATGAACTGTCCAGACACCGACGAACCCACACAGGTGAGAAGAAATTCGCTTGTCCCATGTGTGACCGGCGGTTCATGAGGAGCGACCATTTGACCAAACATGCCCGGCGCCATCTGTCAGCCAAGAAGCTACCAAACTGGCAGATGGAAGTGAGCAAGTTAAATGACATTACCCTACCTCCAACCCCTGCTCCCACACAGTGACAGACGGATGGTAAAGAATCAGACTAACTTTGGTCACAGCCAGAAGCCAGTGGTGATATAAAAATGCTTCCACTGCAAGTCTGTGGCCCTCCAGTGCGGGCTGCAAGCAGAAGCCCCACGGCCTGGGGAGAAGGCCCAGCCTGGGTTAGATGGTAAGAAGTGCTACGGCCACAGGCAGCTCAAAGAGTGGCAGGACTCATTTCTTACCACGTAAGAGAAATGAGAAAGTTTATTCCTTTCAGTATTCTTTGAAGGTTTCAGGTGAGGTCAGCCCAACCACAGGTAGCACAGATTTTGAATTTGTGTGCACAATTTGTTACTTTACTTTCACCATTTATACTTGAGACCAACTTTTCAATGTGATTCTTCAGAAGCACTGGTTTCAAGAGTGTAGAGACTGGAAGTAAACATTACGGTACAGAGATGGAGATGTAAAATTGATTTGTATTATCGCGAATATCATTATCCTTTCCTAGAGTTATCTTGTTTACTATTCTTAGTCTTTCCATTCAACTTCGTGGACATAGTTGTTAAATATATCTAGAACTAGCATTTTTACACTAGTTGCTGACGTTTGGAATTGAGCAACTGTATATTGCTGAAGAGGTCCCAAAGAATTGGAATCCTCATTAATTTAATTGCTTTGAAGTGTAGCTTCAGGGTTTTTTTTGCGTTTTTGTTTTAAAAGTTTAACAAATGACTAACTAGGCATTTTATTATGCTTTGAACCTTAGTTGGCTGCAATTCCCTGTGTAGATTTGAAAATTGTATACCAATGTGTTTTCCGTAGATTCTAAAATACACTGCACTTTGTTTCAAAAAAAAATTGAAGATGAAAACACATATTGTAAAGAAGGGATATTAAGAATTTTAGATAACTCCTTCAAAAAGATGGCTTGGGACATCAGTAAAGTACCCTTATGTTATGAGGATATAACATGTGCTTTATTGAATTAGAAAGTGAGTGAACATTATTCACAAGTGGACAAATGTCCTGTTAATTTATAGGAGTTTTTATTGGGGGGGGGGGAATGTGGAAGTAGATAGGTAGAAAAATAATTAGGACATTCACTTTTGTTAACAGTATTTCTGTTATATTCTGTTTTGTATAGTGGATGATATATACAGTGGTAAAACAAAAGTCAGTTGTTTAAAATATATAGTGAAAAATGTCATTATGTCTTTCCATTTAACATTTTTCTCTATATTGGGTGTAGATTTCTGCCATCAAAACTTTGGACCCTTGGAAAACAAAAAAGAATTTTCTTTTAATAAAAAAAATCCTTGTGATTTACAATTTGCACAATATTTCTTTTGTTGTACTTTATATCTTGTTTACAATAAAGAATTTCCTTTGGTATATATATAATTGGTTGATTGTATTTGTTGAAACCATTCTCACTCTGACCTTGACATTGATCACTGTGGTGCTCTCCAAAGACTTATGGTCTGAATTTCTCGAAGGGCCTCATTCAAATTTAGAACTGCAGGAGTATATATTTAACATGAGTAATCAATTTAGACAGTATGCAAAGCGAGGCCAGGGAATTCCTTGGTGGTCCAGTGGTTAGGACTTGGCACTCTCATTGCCAGGGGCCCAGGTTCGATCCCTGGTCCAGGAAATAATATCCTGCAAGCCATGTGGCACAGCCAAAAATAATAATAATAAAATAAAATCGAATTAAAATACACACACACACAAAGCAAGGCCAGATATCTACCATTTTAAAACATTTTTGTATGTTTTGATGATGTGGGGTTGAAATATAGTTCTGGCTCCCAGCAAAACCTTAAGTAGCACTGAGTTAAAGGGAATACCACATGAGTAATTACAGTAATGACTGCTGTGAAATGAAAAGAAGCCTGACCTGTTAAAGAGTAAATTACTTCTAGAAGTTAGATTAACTCAGACCATTCAGTGATACCTTAAATGCAATAAACATACTAGTACTTCAGCTGCATGAAAGCTAATCCACCTCTGAAGAGAAATACTTGCCAGTCACTTGCCAGTAGAACTAGGAGCTGTAAATGCTACTTAGTGTATGGCATATAATTTTGGAGATTAGTATTTTAATTTGCTCTGAGACTACCTTGTCATGAGAGAACATCTTCAACGGTGCCCAGCTGTTGAGTGCCATGGTGAGGGGCAGTGTGCTCGCTTGGCACCAGCTGTAGGACAGGCATCCTGAGCCATCCATGTAGCTGCTGATCCTTTTCTTGGAAACTTACACCCACTAAGCACAGCACAGCTGCTGGAGGGGACCTTGCCATTCTGTAGTTTCTGTGTTGGAACCTGGACCATCCTAACCCCTAGAGTTCCTCATGGTGGCAGGTCTTCAGAAGTGGGAATGAAGGAAGGTGGCTGAAGTAATCTCTGCCTGTTCCAAAGCCCAGTCCCTTGTAATGACAAAGCCAGTGGAACTGTGCCACCCATTGCTGTGTTCTTCCCAGTCCTAGTTGACACCTGACACTTTTCCTTAGAAATATTGTAAATCATTTGAATAGAGTATTATATATGAGTTGAATGTTGATGCAGGCTCTGATCTTGATGCAAAAGTTGTCCCCCAAACAAGTACATTTGTAGCATGTTATGATAATGTGGTTTTAGTGTAGCTTTAGCATGTCAGTTTTGGTTGTTTCTTGTCTGATTTATATATTAAGTTGAACTATATGAAATTGCTGATATTCAGCTCTCTTAACAGTTAATTCTTCTTAGATAATTGTAGACTTAGAGAAAGTTGCAAAAATAGTTACCATATACCCTTCATCTAGCTTCCCCTTTAGATAACATCTTCCATAGCCATAGAACATTTAAGAAAATGAAGAAATTAACTTCAGTACAATATTACTAGCTAAAGTACAGACCTCATTTGGGTTTCACTGGTTTTTCTACTCATGTCTTCTTGCTATTACGGGACCTAATCCAGGGTCTCAAATTGCATTTAGTTGTCAATCTCCGCAGTCTCCTCCAATCTGTGGTTATGCGTCAGTCTTCTCTCATCTCTTGGAAGAGTACTTGTCAGTTATTTCTGCCCCTCAGTTTGGGTTTGTCTGATGTTTTTTCACGATTAGATTGAGGTTATGCATTAATTGGGAAGATACCACAGAGTGGTAATGTCCTCAGTGCATGATATCAAGGAATATGGGATGTCATTCTGTATTATGGGAGATGTTAACTTGCATCACATGGCTAAGGTGGTGATATCTGCTGGAATTTTCCACTGTAAATTGACTCTTTCTTGCTTTATGAAATATTTGGATGGAGATACTTTAAGACTACACAAATAACCTATGTCAGCTTTTTCCCGCTCATTTTAGTATCCTTAAGTGGATCTTGTCTGAGGCAGTTATTACTGTGATATACTAATGGTGATTTCCTATTTCCTCCATTATTTATTCATCGGAATTTTCTATAAGAAAGAGTTGTTACTTCTCTCCCATTTATTTATTTATTCCGTTTTTTATGTCAGTATGGACTCATGGACATTTATGTCATTATTTGGGTTATAATACAACACTATTCTTATTTCATGACTCAACTATTCCAACTTTAGCCCTTATTAGCTCCTTCAATATTCAACCATTTTTGATTGACAAAGATGGAAATTTCATACAGTTCAACCTGTCATTTCTCCCTGGAATGAGAGCTGTTTGGTATTAGTAAGCAGACTTTTAAAACGTTGTCTCTACCTGCATTGCTACTACCCTGTCTAATCCACCCTCTCCTGCTTGGACAACTGCAGCAGCCCCTAAACTGTCTCTCTGCCTCGGGTCTTGTCTCCCCACCATCCTCTCTCCTTACCACAGAGTCTTTTGAAAATGCAGATCTGACCATGTCACTTCCCTGTTTAAAATGCTTCAGACCCTTCCCAATGCTCTCAAGGCTGTTGGAGAGAAATAGAATGTGAGCCACATAGGGAATTTGAAATTTTCTAGGAGCTACATCAGAAAATAAAAACAGAAAAAAGCAATTTAAATGTTTTTATTTAACCCATAATATTATCATTTCAGCATATAATCAATATAAAACTGTTAATGAGATACATCACATCTTTTTTTTGTACTAATCTTTGAAATCCAGTATATATCCTATGCTTATAGCACCTCTCAATTGGGACTCACCACATTTCAGGTGTGGCCAGTGGCTGCTGAAGTGTCCCAAGCAGACCTAGAAGACCCTGCACCATTCAGCTGCTCCCAATCTCCCAACCCACCCCCACTTTATTCTCTGCATCCTGTCCAAGCTCTGAGCTGTCACATATGCTGTTTTGACTGCTGGAAATGTTTCCCTGCCCTTTTACCTTGACATTTCTGCTATCATAATAATCATTACCCTTCACTGAAATTGCTTAATGTCTGTAAAACTCCCCAAGGATAAGCACCCTGTGTATCTTGCTCGCTGCTGTATCTTCTGGAGATGTCCAACTGACTTCCCCTCCACCACAGTGGAAGGAATAAAACTAAATAGGGCCAGATAAATGAGGTTGTTTCAAGCTTCCCCTGCCAGTTGGCATCCTAATCTTGACAGAGATTTAGAAATTCACGGTGCTCTACTCAATGGATGCCAACAATCCCAGTTTGAACTTGATTGACCAGCTTGGCAGTGGGATGCTAAAAGGGGGGGAGTACCCCAAAATATAAGAAAGTGACACCTTATCTTTCTTTGATTTCTTTGAAATAATTTAATTTTTAATTCTAAGTTTAGCCACTAGTCAGTGGAGGCACTGCTTGGGTTGGGAAAAAATGAGATTCAAGGAAGAAAATGAAAAGCTAAGAAATAACATGAAGTGTGGGGTAGGCTGGGGTAGAAGCAGTTTTCTATTTCTATGATTAGATTATCTGGACCTTGAATATCAGTTTCCAAAAGGCATCCTTTTAGTTTGAACAGATAAGTATTGAATTTTTTTGTTTTGTTCTGTTTTAAATATATATATATACATTTTATTTATTTATTTATTTATGCATGCATGCATGCATGCATGCTGCGCCAGGTCTTAGTTGCTGCATGTGGACTCCTAGGTGTGGCGTGCATGCAGGATCTAGTTCCCCAACCAGGGATCAAACCCGGGCCCCCTGCATTGGGAGAGTGGAGTCTTACCCACTGGACCACCAGGAAAGTCCCAGTATTGTTTACTGGGGAATTCCCTGGTGATTCAGTGGTTAGGACTCTGAGCTTCCACTGCAGGGGGCCTGGGTTCAACCCCTGGTCGGGCAACTAAGATCCGGCATGCCTGGCAGTGCGGCCACACACACACAAAATAAAGTATTGAGTGTTTATTACCCAGGGACAAAATAAAACAGTGTGGCCTTGGGAAAGGAAACTTCTGGGGTCAAGGAGCCTGTGCACTGCACTGACTAATTATGAGCTAAACAATTTGACTATTTCATGGTTCAGTTTCATTATGTATAAAATGGGGATTATAATGCTTATCTGACTTGCTTCCCAAGGTAGAATTAGATCTGAAAACTGAGAAAAACAAGCAAACAAATGCTAGGTGGACCACTGCAATAGCAGTGATGGGGATTGCACTATCACGCTGAGATCAGTCATTGACAGAAAAGGCCCCTAGAGGTGGGGCTCGCAATCTGATGTCCGTTAGAAATGGACATAATGTGGTTCCTGTTAGGGACGAAGGTCAAATTGCAAACGTTCACAAAATTGTTTACAGTTCTGGGGGCTAGAGGTCCGAGATCAACGTGTTGGCAGGGTTGATTTCTTCTGAGGTCCCGCTCCTTGGCTGGTAGATGGCCCCCTTCTCCTTGTGTCTTCACATGGTCTTCCCTCTATGTCTGTGTCCTAATCTCCTCTACCTTTTAAGGACACCAGTCAGATTAGGGCCCACTCCAATGACCTCATTTAACCTTAATTCACTCTTTAAAGTTTCTATTTTCAAGTACAGTCACATTCTGAGGAGGTACTGGGAATTAGGACTTCAATGTATGAATTTTGAAGCGATACAATAATATTGCCTATGTATTATATATATATACAAATAGTATTGCCCATAATATTGGTCAACATATGTCAGTCTCTATTGGTCCATCTTAATACACTTACAGCAGTATTTTCTAAACTAGTCTTAAGTTTCTATTTCTAGTATCTGGTAAATTTCCTATGAGAGCTAAATACTTTTAAGGCCTACCGCATGTCACACAGTGCAGTGACATCATGCCCAGTGCAGTGTGTGATTCCGAGCCATTCAGGAGACATATTTTTTCAATTGTGCACTCAGGTATTTCTTAGTCATGGAATACCCTTTATCCTAAAGAAAGTTTTCCTTCATTACATACCTGAAAGCGTTCTTTTTGACAATGGACATAGATCAGATTCAGAATCCTCTCTCTGATCCCAACAATAATGTGAACAGAATAGGCATCACGATGGTCTTTTGTTATCCATGTTTAGATTTGTTCAATTTGATTTTTTCTAAGGGATTATATATTCTCATCTCCAATTTAAATTTAGTTCAACCAGGAAAACTTAGTCAAGGCTGTAGTCAGCCTTGCTGGTTGTGGATATAACCTAGCCATGAGGCCTCCTATGCTATTCATCACCTTCATTCTATTCGTTGTCAGCGTGGTTCAAATCACAATGGTTTTCAAACAGAAAGGGAATCTGGTCCCCATCTCTGTAGTTCATCCAATAGTTCAGGCTCTCCGCTTTTCAGACATACGGTAGCATTGGACTTCTCCCTTGTGGCAGGGTGGGGTCCAGCCTGCTCAATGGCTTGGAATGGCAATGACATGTGTCACTTCTGGTCCAGAGTATTTAACTGACAGTGTTCAGCCCTCTAGAGCTCTCTTTCCCTCTACTGTGGGGACCAGCAATATTTCAGCTAGTCAACCTTAGCTCTGGAAAGAGTATGACAAGGAGCATGAGTAAGAACTAAACCTCTGTAGTTTTAAGACATTGTGATTTGGGGGATTGTTTGTTGCTGTGGCATAACCTTGACTTATAAAGGTAGACTGGCTGATACTATCACTTTTGTTTCCTGAGACTGCTTTGCGCCAAGTGCATTTATTCACCTCCCTCCAGGGGCCACTTCTGTATATCATGTTAAGGGGGATGACCTTAAAGGACCAAAAGACCTGAGACACTTCTTCCCCCATAACAATGAGTGTCTTATATTTGCATAACTAAGAGCAGCCAAGTCCCAGGTCCTGGATCCTGAACAAGGAGGCATTGCTGCACGGTGCTTGGTGGTGTCTACGTTGTCTACCTGGACAGAGTAGCAAACCCCTCAGCCCTCTCCCTTCACATACCACCATCATCCTGGTTGCACTGGTGGAAAACAGGCAAAGGTGATGAGCCACTGTGATGATGCTGTCTTAGATAACTCACTAGACCTTCTGGAAGTAATTCCTTAATTTTGAGATTCACAAGTGTTTAATGGGGGTAAACTACTCCTTTCACCTGAAGCATCATGTGTGTAGGAAGGGAGGCTGAGGCTAGAATCCTCTGGGAGATGCTGAAGGAATCAGGGAAGGGTGGGCAGGTATCTCCCAGCATTTTGTCCTTAACGGCTCTAAGGACTAGGAAAGAAAGAGCATGGGGCTGGCAACAGCTGCCTTATGCCTGGTTTTGATGGTGAGGATATCACAAATGCTCAAAGGGTAAAATGTTGATCTCCTTCCCTAAATATTTTCAGAAGGCAGTGTGGTATGGTGGTTAAAAGCATAAGCTCTGGACTGTTAGTTTTCAGATCCTAATTCCACCATTTACTGGCTATGTGGTTTAAAGAAAGTTAGGATTAAGTATGGGGATGAAATGAATCGGCGTATATAAAGCACTAGGAATGCCTGGCACATCGTGAATTTAAGTGTTTATGTTTTAAGTGACATTTAAGTGTTTATGAGAGTGATGATATCTGCATTTCAAATGCCCCAGCCACAAGGATCCTGTCTGGGTATAAGATTAACCTGTTTGGGAATTCTGCCTTAAGGGACCAAAAAGGGGGTTCTAATGAAGGATGTCATAGGCAGTTTTTGGAGTGACACCTGTGCTGTTTGATCATAAAGACTTCAAGGTTTGACAAGACAGCTGAGTCCCTGACTATCGCATACGATGAGCTAAACCTAGCCAACTTCTTCTCCCTAGGCCTGTGGGTTGGGTAAAGAGGTCTTTGACCATTTTTTCTGAACATGAATGTTTTGGATTGTTTGTGTTTGTTTTCAGGCTTTCTTTGGCAACTGTGAAGTAAATCCTTTTCAACGGGTGTCAGTGTGGCCATGCTCAAACCACCCCGCGTTTCTTGGCCAGTGTTGTAGGCACTCTGGGTGGCCTCTGCAGCAACCACCAGTCACTGCAGGAGAGACATGGTGTAAGAACTTGGCCCTGGCCCTGGATCCTCTCTTCCGGTTTGGCTGCTTTAACACTGAATCTGCCCAGTGGCCATGTGTGGGATAGGTTTAGCAGGCAGGAACTGCTTCAGGTCAGACTGGTCCTAGGAGGCTCGGCCCAGCGCCGCCCCCCCCCCCCGCCCCCCACTCCGGCTAAACTACCAGAGGGATCCCAGGCCAACTAGACGATCAGGGTGAGCCTTAAGGTATCAATTCCTTTTGCCTCTGCTTGGAAAAGTTACAAACAAGCTATTCTGATTCTAGGTTCAAATCATGGCTTTCCCCCCTTACCAGATCTTGGGCATACTGTTTAACTTCTCTGAGCCACAATTTTCTCACATGTAAAATGAGCATGATACTAATACTTACCTCAAACCAACTTGTTTTAAGGATGTTTGACACAGGAGGTGCTGGAGAAAAGTTAGTCAGCATTATTATCTTAACTCCCACCTCCCTCCCCGTCGCAATAGCCTCCTGTCAATGCCTGTTTCTGCTCGCGTTACTTCTCTTGTCTAGAAATATCTCTTTCCTCTCCACTGAACATAGACCATCTTGTTCACTTTTAAAGGTCATTTCAGGGCAGGAAAGGGGAAGGGCCCATCCCAGAACTACTTGGGATCAGTCTGTATTTGTTTGCCAGGGCTGCTGTAACAAAGTACCATAGACTGGGTGGCTGAAACAACAGAAATGTATTGTCTCATAGTTCTGGAGATCAGATATCTGAGGTCAAGGTGTTGGCAGGATTTGTTCCTAACAAAGGCTGTGAAGGAGAATCAGTTCCAGGCCTCTCCCCTCGCTTCTGGTGGTTTGCTAGCCATCTTTGCCATTCCTTGGGTTATAGAAGCATCTCCCCATTTCTGCGTTCATCGTCACCTGGCATTCTCCCTGTGTGTGTGTCTCTGTGTCCAAATTTCCCCCTTTTATAAGTACATCAGTCATAGTGGAATAGGGCCTACCGGAATGACCTATCTTAACTATTACCTCCCCGACAACCCTATTTCCAAATAAGGTCACGTTCACAAGTCCTAGGGGTTAGGACATGTGAACTGGGTTTGTGTGGGAGAGGGTTACAATTCAACCCAGAACAGGGTCCAATTACTAAACCTGGGTTTCCTCCCCAGGATTCCCACTGCCAGCCTCTGGGCGCTGGGGACCCCACCTTCTTTCCTCTCCCGCACGTCCCGCACCCCTCTCTCCCTGCTCGTTTTGGTCTGACCACTGCCTGGGACTCCTGGTCTTTGCTGTCTCCTGAGACAGACTCAAAGGACAGGCTTTCCATGCAAGTGACTAGTGAGCAGCTGATGGATGCCCACATAAGGAAAGACCTGAGCCCATGGAGAGGTCAGGGATCCAAGGAAGGCTGCTGGATCCCTGCATTCCTGACATCCAGGCTCTCTTCCCCGGGGAGGAGGTAACATATAGGGAGGGTGTGCCGGCCACCCTGGAAACCATACTTTCTTTAACCTTAAGATTCTTTTGGAAGAGTCCAGGGTCTCAAACCCAAATGTCTACACGAAGAGTTGGGCAGATCCTATAAAGGAAACAAGTCTCGTGTATAGGAAATGAGCAGAGATGGCCAAGGTGCTAATGTTGCTGTGTGGGAAGACAATTTTGTGGAATAGTTTTTGGGTTTTTTTTTTTACATTTTTTAATCGAAATGTTTCTTGAGATAATTATAGATTCACATACAATTATAGGAAATACTACAAAGAGATTCCTCATGTACTTTGCCCAGTATTCTAATTTTTCAAAGAAGCAGGAAATCTAGACCTTTTATACATTTTTTTATTGTGGTAAAATATACATAAAATTTTACCATTTAACCATTTTAAGTATACAATTCAGTGGCATTAAGTACACTCACAATGTGATATAATATCATCACTCTCCATGGAAATCTAGATTTCTGTATCCAATGTCCTGATTTTTAACTTTTGACATCTAATTCACAGGACCATAAACCCTTTATGTTGGCTGGTTGCCAGTTTGGAACTTCTAAGCCCATTAAGTGATGATGTGCTATTTTGTCTTGGGATGGTCGAGGTTGTGGGATTGCTGGGAAAGACAGGCCCCCAAACTGGAGTTTTGATGCTCGAGGCCAATGGGCCAAAGTTTCTAGGGTGTGGGGCGGATGTCCCCTTGGAGGAACTGGGACCCTCCAGGAGCGACTGCCGAGTTCGCTGACCAGCACTCAGCATAGGCATCACATAGACGGCTCATCTGTTTTCCTCTGAACTAAGTGCGTGCCAAGGTTTCTTGCACAGAATGAGTGAAGGGAGCCTCCAAAAGCATTGACTTCAGGCTTTTCCCCACCTCAGTAAGAAGCTTGATAGATTGGATTTGATTAATAAAATGTGACCTCCTGGGACTTCCCTGGTGGTCCAGTGGTTAAGACTTCGCCTTCCGATGCAGGGGGAGTGAGTTCGATCCCTGGTCAGGGAGCTAAGATCCCACATGCCTCGTGGCCAAAAAACCAAAACATAAAACAGAAGCAATATTGCAACAAATTCAATAAAGACTTTAAAAATGGTGCACATCAAAGTCTTTAAAAAAAAACAAAAAAAAACGACCTCCTGGCATGCTTAGTATCCTGGAATGGTTTGTGGCAGTTACCAGTGAGATCTGTTACTGGTTTTCCTGTCCCATGCTCCTGACTCCAGCCCAGTGTCCACTCCCAGGGTAGTCCCTGGGGGCCGTTTGAACCCCTGTCCTCCTTGTTTATTTCCAGGAACCGGGCTCATCAAAGTCCCCTTCTGCTTTTGATCTGCCTGGAGAAAAGGCCCTGAAGACCTGCTCCCCTGGGGATGGACTGCCTTAGGAGCAGAAGTTGAGGTGTGGACGCTGCTGGCACACACTGTCTGAAGGCCCAGCCAGGCGGCGGGAGAGGGTTCCTCCCAGAGGGTGTCAGAGGATGGAGGGGAGGCAACGGAGCAACCGAGGCAGAGCAGAGGTAGGAATGAGGCCTGTAAGGCCTGCAGAGAGGGCGGCAGAAGGTCGGGAAAGGTTGATGGGGCCAGAGTCTGAGCCTCGGCCAGGGGAAGGAGTTGGAATTTGAGGAACTCTGGGTTTCTGTTGGGTGGATTTTTGTCCCCATTTGGTTCATTCTGACCCCTCCTCTAGTTGGACCATGGGCAGCTTGGATGTCACCGTTCTTTTTTTTTTTAAGATGTTGGGTAGGAGTTTATTACTTTATTTATTTATTTTTGCTGTGTTGGGTCTTCGTTTCTGTGCGAGGGCTTTCTCTAGTTGTGGCAAGCGGGGGCTGCTCTTCATCACGGTGCGCGGGCCTCTCACTATCGCAGCCTCTCTTGTTGCGGCGCACAGGCTCCAGACGCGCAGGCTCAGTAGTTGTGGCTCACGGGCCTAGTTGCTCCGCGGCACGTGGGATCCTCCCAGACCAGGGCTCGAACCGGTGTCCCCTGCATTAGCAGGCAGATTCTCAACCACTGCACCACCAGGGAAGCCCCACCACCCGTTCTTAAGATGCTTACCTGGAGCCCCATCCTTTCCATTACATTTTCTCAGGCTTCTCTGCCCTCCCGGCCAGTCTCTCTATTTCCTCATGGTCCACTGTCCTAAGTTTCTCAGGCCCTAAGCTAAATCCTGTCCTGACCTGTTGTCACGTTGACCCATAACCCATTGTCACCTTCTCTGGGAACTGTCACCTCTCTGGGCAGGGACAGTATCTGCTGCTATTTTTGTCTCACTCCCTGGGCAGATCTTTGGGCTGGGCCAATAGGAATGGACTCAACCCAGTGAACTACCCAGGACTCTCCCTCGACTTCCCTGCAGGAATGGAGGGATTTATTGCTGGCACAAATGACCCTCCAAGACTTCTCTGGACCACAGGCTCCCAAGAACATTCTCAGAGCCAGAAAAAAGAAGGAAGGAAAGGAAGTAAAATGGATAGCGGGCTTGGGGTGGGGGGAGCCCCACACCTGGATTCCAGGGAAACGTCACTGGGCTGAAACCTCCTCCACAGTAGCTGGTAGGCAGTGCCCCTGGCTGGCACCCCTGCCCACAGGTGGGTGCCTACATTCATGGAGCACAAACTGAGGATGACGTGGCCTTATCTGTGTGGTTGCAGTAACCTTTTTCTGACAGCAGAGGGGGCACTTCAATCCTTACCCGTGAGCTCTGTCTTCACTGGCGAATTCTATGACAGCAGAACGCTGCATCCAGCCCGCTGTCTAGGGAGCCCATTGGAAACCAGACATCCACATAACGTCCTGGCTTTTAGGGTCGGACAGGGGCGGGGACACGTGTGTGTGTAAGAGAGAGAGACTGAAACATGTTACGTGATGAGCATTAATATCGAATTTTGCTTTCCTTTGGCTACACACAAGTGTTTATTGTGGTCTTACTCTGTGCAGTCACCGTCCCCAGGGATAATATTCTAAAACGCAGATCTTAAAACCCACTACTAAGAGTCACCCCCACTGTCCACAGGGCGGGGCCCAAACGTCTCATGGCATCCAGAGCATTTCACAATCTGACCTTAGCCTCCTGTTCCAGAATCATCCACCACCACAGCTCCCACGATCTACAGAGGCCAGGGGCAGAGTGTCCACAGAATGCATTCCTGCCTCCAAGGAGCTCAGTGCTGGGATGGGCAGGGGCCTTGTCACACCACCACAGATCAAGTCTACCTGGCCAGGCTCCCTAGAGAGGGCCACTTATACTGTGCATGGTGACAAGAGCTGAGGCAGCTGGAGCCCTGGGCAGTGGAGCCCAGCCTGCCTCTCGGATACTCCAGCTCCGGGCCCATCCTCCCTGGCTTCATGCTTCCTCTCCTGTCCTCCGGACCAGCCTGCTGCCACTTTCCCTGCCCAGCCCCACAGCGGGCAAGGGGTTTCCTCTTGGACTGGAGGACGCCTCTCAGCCACATGTTGTGTGCTTCCACCCAGGAGGGGCAGAAATGGGGAACTCGCCCTGGGTTTACGTATCCTTCCTGCTTCAGGCCTCTACTGGTGCAACCAGGAGAGACAAGCGCTGATGGGCGTACCCGCAAGGTGCTGGCAGAGTGCAGGCTGGGCCCCTGGCCCCCAGGTTTGTTTTGTTTTGTTTATCTGGAGGGAGAGGGTCTGATTCTCAGCTTCCCAGTTCTGACAACAGGACTTATCAGCGTGTTCAGTGAGTGACTAGAATGATAAATTCCGCAGGACCACCATGCAAACTAGCATGTCAGTTTATTGCTTTATGCATGGTGGTGATGGTGGCGATGGACGGAGGGTATTGAAGATCGCTTTGACCAGCCGCTATAACAGTTAAATCCAGAAAACAGAGGTTTACCACAGTTAACGTGGCCTCTGCCCCACAGGTGTTCCTGTCCCTTCTTAGCAGTGATTCAGGAATCTAGGCTCATTCCATCTTGAGGCTCCTTTGGCCTCAGCAAGATGACCCGAGCAATTGTCTTCACGCCAGCCAGCCTGACGGGGAAAGAGCAGGAAAGTTGTACGTGGGAGGAGCTTATCCTAGAGCTGCTGTAACAAATTACCACAACCTGGGCGGCTTAAAAGAAGAAAAATGTGTTCTCTCACGGTTCTGGAGACCTGAAATCCAAAATCAGGGTGTCAGCAGAGTTGATTCCTTCCGGAAGCTCTGCAGAAAAATCTTTTCCATGCCCCTCTCCTAGTTTTGGGGGGCGTCTACCAATCCTTAGCATTCCTTGACTTACAGAGGCATCACTTCAATCTCTGCCTGTGTTTACACGCCCTTCTCCCCTGTGTGTCTGTCTTCTCCTGTGCTGTCTTACAAGGATACTTGTCATTAGATTTAGGACTCACTCTAATCCAGGAGGATCTCATCTCAAGATCCTTGCCTTAATTACATCTGTAAAGATGTTTCTTCCAAATAAGGTCACAGTGACATAGAACTAAATATTTGGTCTCTGCCCCCAGTTCCTGACACAGAGCTCCTAACTCTCTAGGAATTTCCTGGGTGACAGGAGCATCGTTTGTTCTAATGAGGTGACTCTTGTTGGGCAACTGGATGATTCCGAATGGGGGCTGGTCACCAGAAAGTCCAAGTCATGATTAGAAGCTTGGAGTTTTCAGTCCCATCCCCATTCCTCTGGGCAGGGGAGAGGGACTGGAGATGAAGTGATGATGGATCATGCCTACATGATGAAGTCTCCATCAAAATCCCTAAAATACAGGGTTTGGAGAGCTTCCGGGTTGGTGAACACATCCATGTGCCGGGAGGGTGTTGCACTCCAACTCCATGGGGGCAAAAGCTCCTGCACTTGGGACCGTCCAGACCTCAACCTATGTACCACTTCATCTGGCTGTTCACCTGTATCCTTTATTATATCCTTTACAGTAAACCAGTAGATATAAGTAGGTCCTATGAGCCATTCTAACAAATATTCGAAGCTGAGGAGAGGGTCATGGGAGCCCCTGATTCATAGCTGGTTGGTCAGCAGTACAGGTGACAACCTGGGACTTGCAATTGGTATCTGAAGTGGGGGACAGTATTGGGGGACTGAGCCCTTAAGCTGTGGCGTCTGTGCTCATTCCAGGTAGTTAGTATTAGAATTGAGTTAACTTAGAGGACACCCAGTTGGTGTCCACTGAGAACTGGAGAATTTGTTGGTTTGGGAACCACCATCCCACACACATTTGGTATCAAAAGTATTCTGTGGGCATAGAAAAAGTTTTCTTTTAATTACATTCTGAGGTTCTGGGTGGACATGAATTCTGGGGGACACTGCATTCCACTACAGGGACATACCTGGGTATGGTGCCCTTCTCGTGCCCACTTTCCAGAAAGTAGTCACATGGCCTAATTACGCTGGAAAATGTCATCTGGTTGTGCCCAGGATGACTAGAAAACTGGTTTGGGGAAGAGCTACCAGTTTCTGCCACGTGGGGGAGGGTCCTTGTCCAGGACCAGGAAGCTCAGGCTTCCAGGGGGAGGAACGACTCTCCCTTCGGCAGAACCAGATATATACTTACTAATCCTTCTAGGTCCCACCGCACCTGCCATGGCCTTGCAAGCCCAGCTTCTGCTCCCAGAATTTGCCAGGCTCTGGGAAGAATCTGGGCTGCAGAGATGGTCCCTGGGGGCTCTTAAGAAGTGCTGCCCCCTGGGGTTCCAGGAGGGAGGAAGGGTGAATGGTGTAATGGGGTGGAGCAGAGAGAGGTGAGTGCCCTGGGAGACTTTGAGAGAGAAATATCCCTTACCCCCGCCCCTACCCTCTCTCCCTGCAACTGACCCATTGATGCCTTAGGATTTCAGTGCCTTTGGGGAGAAGATGCCTCTGCTTCGTTATCGTGTCTCCAAAACTATGCAAAACCAGCTCTTTATCCTCTTTAGCCTTTGCCAGGATTTTTTAAAGAAGTGTTGTTCTTGGCTCACTTGGTTTTCAGTTCCCTAAACAGCACTTCTGAGCTGTCCAAGCTTTTTAAAAGTGTTCTTAAGCTGAGACTAAACCCGACTTTTCTGGAAAAGCTACCTCGGCTTCAGAGGAGATATTCTTTTCTCCCCATTCCTTTTTTTCTACTGCCCTCTTAACAATCCTTGTTCTCAAAGACGTTTGTGTTTTATTTTTCGCTTTCTGTCAAGACAAACTTCCCCCTGCCCACCCCTGCCCCCCGCCAAAAAAACCTTTCCTAGAACATAGGTGTTTCAAACCCATGCCAATATTTTGTAGTTGGTATACACGGGTTAAACTACATAGAAATCCCCCCAAGAGCCAGAGGTAAGCAACAACTTCACTTATTTGATTGGATGCCCTTCAAGTTTAGGAACATCCCATTTTTATTACCCAGCAGATAAGACAGAGCCCTGAATGGCTGTGGCTGTGATTAGATAACTTCTGATGTTTTCATTTCCCTGGCTGATCTGCTGCTTCTAGGTTAAATTCATTTTGTTGCCTGTCCATTTTGAAAGAAAGACTGACAGAGTCACTCTAACAGATCAGGGGTCTGAGCTCAGAGTAGGTCAAAAGTAGTCACATGTAGGGAGATGGATAAAAATAGAAGGAGGGTTGGCAAGTACAGCCAGGACACCTGTGTTCATCACACATACTGATAAAGGCCAGAATCTCCTCATTTATCTCTGGTGGGAAGTTCTGATGGTTTCACAGGATCAAACTCAAACCACATCAAAACCAGGTGATTTCCTCTGAGCATTCCATAAAAGGAAGCATCTGTCCATGGTAGGAGTGGCTGTTGAATCCTGGGCAGTTTTCAATGGTCTGATGAGAAGAGCTTGCCTAGAATGGAACCAAATGTCTGCTCACTCACGTGTTACTGTGTGAAAACACTCAGACATCAAAGCTATACCGTTCCTGTGTGTGCTCAGTCTCATGTTTGTTCTTCCAGACACAATCCCAGCATTATTTATTGGAAGCAGGAGCTGATGGGGTCCAGTGAGCTTCCCAGCAGGAGACAAGCGCTTTCCTAGAGCTTCTAAATATTTCTTTAAAATAGTTGCTCTGAGGTTTGTGAGTTGTTTTTCCGTTGTACTTAAAAGACTTCCTGTTTCTCTCCAGGTCTCTGGTAGCAACATGGTATTTTGCTTGAACCCTTGGTTTGTCTTAAGGAGATCCTGCTTTTACAGGTTTGGATTAAAAAGTGTCTTGTATCATAGGGTTTCTTGATACGCATGTGGACTTCTGACTTTAAAATACCACATTCCGGTTAGTAAGAAGCAGAGATATTATGTTTCCAGAGAAGTTTTATGTAGTATTCCAGGAAATAGAGGCTTTGATTCTTCCCATCATCAGATGATTGGAGTCCACCATAATGAGTGAAAACCTCTAGATTACACTGACTCTAAGGAATAATCACAGAGAAAAAAATAGATCAATGGTGGAATATTTATTCTCATCTGCATCTGAATCTTTTGGAATCAAACTGAATGTATGGTTTGCACCATGCGTTTCTCTGTCTTCTCTTCACAAGTTCCCTGAAAGAGAACACTCTGGGCCTCCATGGTCACCTTTATTCACATAAAGAAAGGATTTTTCCATTTGGAAGTAAACATGTTGGAGGTGAGAAGTTAATATTGTTTATATTTGTTTCCACTGCAGGGGGCACAGGTTCAATCCCTGGTAAGAAAGAAAGAGAGAAAGAGAGAGAGAGAGAGAGAGAGAGAGAGAGAGGGAGGGAGAGAGGGAGAGAGGGAGAGAGGGAGAGAGGGAGAGAGGGAGGGAGGGAGGGAGGGAGGAAGGAAGGAAGGGAGGAAGGAGGAAGGAAGGAAGGAAGGAAGGAAGGAAAGAAGGAAGGGGCATCATAAACAGAACTGACAGGAGTCACAGGTACTTGTTATTAATAATAAAGTATCGACACCTGCCAATGATTTGCAATACTTGCAGTGATATTAATAAATCAGAGCAGATAACATCCTTGCATTCTCTAGAATTCTCTGGAGTTTTAAGCTGCCTTCCTTAGTAGGAGAGAAAGAGGTGGTTTTACTTCTAGCCTTCCCAGCACTATTTTTACCTTTTAAACACTATGTACACATACGTGAGGTGACATGATCTCTTAAGTGCGCCTCCTCAGGACAAAAAGGCAGAGAATGGTGGGTTTGTGTTGGAGCTTAGTAAATCCAGGAGGCCCTGAGATGTTTGATTTCTCCAAACACTGTCTCTCAGGTACCTCTTGAGTGTTCTTCTTGGAGTTTTCCAGGGATTGTCTACATGTATCCAGACCTCTATCTGGCTGGGGCCCCGTGGGTGGGTACTGGAGTGCTTTATACCTTCTTCTTGTTCACAAAATGCATGTAGGCTCCCGCCACCACTAGCTTTTCACACAATTCATGACAAAAAGGCCCTTCACCTGTTGTCTTCCTCTCTTTTTTCCAGTGGATTGGCTTTCACTTTCAGGATAAAAATCTGTCTCAGAAGATATTGTGTCTCACTTGTTATAAAGAGCTGTTTATTCAAGACATTTCTTCTCTCCTAAATTGCTGTCGTTGTCTCCTGGTTAGTCTCCCTGCCTCCAGGCCAAATCCCCTCATTCTTTATAGGAATAAAACATACCTGTGAGATGTCTGGATATGCTGGTCACAGACTTACTCATTCTCTTGGGTGTATAGTGATACCATGGAGAAGTAAAGTCTTTGAAACCATGTGGACTTGGGTTTAAACCCAGCTGCATCCCCTTTGACCTCGTGATTTTCATCACCTTTGGGTATCAGGCTCTTCATTAATGAAAAGGAATAACAATCTCTACCTTGCAGAGTTTTCATGAAAATGAAATAACACAGTGCTTATAAAGCAGTCAGCACAGGTGTCTGACACACAGTAGGGTTTTTTTTTTTTTTTTTAAATAATTCTTTATTTATTTTTGGCTGTTTTGGGTCTTCGTTTCTGTGCGAGGGCTTTCTCTAGTTGCGGCAAGCGGGGGCCCCTCTTCATCGCGGTGCGCGGGCCTCTCACTATCGTGGCCTCTCTTGTTGTGGAGCACAGGCTCCAGACGCGCAGGCTCAGTAGTTGTGGCTCACGGGCCTAGTTGCTCCGTGGCATGTGGGATCTTCCCAGACCAGGGCTCGAACCTGTGTCCCCTGCATCGGCAGGCGGACTCTCAACCACTGCGCCACCAGGGAAGCCCCACAGTAGGGTTTTAACAGAGGTTACCCCTCCCTTCTTCCCTTTGTTGTCCAAAGTAAGAGCGTCTAAGGGTTGGGGAAATACTGTACAATTTTTCTTCACATGACCTTTCCTTTTGAAACACTTAGTACTAGCATTTTATCAGTTTGTACTACCTTGTTGAAAACATCTGGAGATTCTGAAAATAGAATGTGAATCCTGCCTAAATTTATTTTCAACATAGTCCTGTGGAGTGGTAAGGATGAAAAGGGGGAAAACTCAGTGATGAGAAAAAAAAAAACTTTATGAAAGAAAAAAAGAGAGGTTGTAAGTGAATTACTGTTAGCCTATTGTTTTTTCTCTTCTAGTTACTTTGGTTTGATTGCAGGCTTACAATATAAGACATGGCATTTTTTTTCTATCAACGTTGCTCTTAGCATCAGGTCCCTCAGAAGCAGACACAGAGCATGTAGCCCCTTTCCACTGTCCTTCCAGAGCTAACATCCCACCTTAAGTCCAATGGGATATTCCAGTTATTTGTTATAATGGAATTTTGCCAAAAATTATACAAAATAATGTTTCGCATTCAAAAGATCTTAAGAGAAAATAGAGCTCTTCTGTCATCAGTCAGCCAGTGAATGGATTCTGCTGGGCTGGATGCACCATGAACACTCCTTTCTTTCTCTACAACTCCTTTCATTTTAATCCCTCTCTCCCCACTCTCCACCCCCAAGCTTATGCATTTCTTTGGAGAGGTGTTTGCTGGGCTAACTTTCACTGAAATGGTGATGATGTTAGAAATCAGAAGAAATGAGCCTTTCCGGTTTAGCCCCACTCCCCAGGCTTAATCATTTTGTCGTTGTTGCTAAGAAGTGTTGGGTGAACTATGGAAAACAATATGGATGTTCCTCAAAAAACTAAAAATAGAGTTGCCACACAATCCAGCAATCCCATTCTTAGGCATTTACCCAGACAAAACTATAATTTGAAAAGATACATGCACCTCTATGTTCACAGCAGCACAATTCACAATAGCCAATGGAAACAACCTAAATGTCTATTGACAGATGAATGGATAAAGAAGATGGGGTACATATGTACAGTGGAGTACTACTCAGCCATAAAAAAGAATGAAATAATGCCATTTGCAGCAACATGGATGGACCTAGAGATTTTCATACTAAGTGAAGTAATTCAGAGAGAGAAAGACAAATACCATACGATAGCACGTATATGTGGAATCTAAAATACAATGCAAATCAATGTATCTATGAAAAAAAACAGACTCACAGACATAGAGAACAGACTTGTGGTTGCCAAGGTAGGGGGGAGGGGAGGAAAAGAATGGGAGTTTGGGATTAACAGAGGCAAACTATTGTGTGCAGAATGGATAAACAACAAGATCCTACTTATAGCACAGGGAACTATATTCAATATTCTGTGACAAATCATAATGGAAAAGAATATGAAAAAGAATATATATGTTAAAAAAAAGAAGTGTTGGGTGAGTCAACTTTTATTTAGATGATGATGATGTTGGGGGTCAGAAAAAATTTAGGAAGTTCAAAGATAATGACAACTTGGTGACTGCTGTCTGCAGAGGTTTCTCTTCTCCACTTGCTGCTAACAATGCCATAGCATTCAGGCATCTTCTCTGGCGTGGGCAGGAGTTTTTACATGAATGGAGCCTTACACAGAGCTTCTTCTGGCAGAAATTTTATTATAACCAATTCAACGCATCTCTTTGCAACTTGCCACTCATGAAAGTAACAATGGCTTTGAGGCTTCATCTCAGCCGAAGACCGAAGAGCCGCTGGTGGCCTTGGATCTCGCAGCTGCTCGGGGTTTTTAGAACTTCAGCTATAAAAATGGGCAGGATTTTCCTTGATCATATCGGTGGTACCCATGTGTTTTCCTGTGCAAACTGCGATACAATCCCGACCAACCACTCAGAACTCATCTCCACTCAATTCACAGGCGCCACTGGCAGAGCATTTCTTTTTAACTACCTTTTAACAAGGTAGTTAACCTGCAGTACAGTGAAGTTCAAGACCGGGTCATGCTCACTGGCTGCCACATGGTTCGAGATGGGAGCTGCAAAAACTGCAATAGCAAACTGGGATGGATCCATGAGTTTGCCACTGAAGACACCCAGCGTTATAAGGAAGGCCGTGTGATCCTAGAAAGTGCTCTAGTTCGAGAAAGTGAGGGCTTTGGGGAGCATGCACCATCTGATAACTCTTGAAGAAAAAGAGATAAATCCATCTTTTTCCCAGGTCTTCTTCACTGAAAACAAAAGTCCACTTACATACATTGTCACCTTAGCATCAGTGTAAGATTCATGAACTGTGGAACAAGAGGTTGTGAGAATCTATAATGGAACTTTTCTTTCTTTCTTTCTTTTTCTTTCTTTCTTTCTCTTTCTTTCTTCCTTCCTTCCTTCCTTCCTTCCTTCCTTCCTTCCTTCCTTCCTTCCTCCCTTCCTTTCTTTCTTTTTTTAATTATCTATTTCCCATCCAACAGCAGTGTGTAGAGAGAATATTACGCAGATGTCGTTAATTTTTTTCCCCCTATGTTTACATCTTGAGGCAGAACAGTCTATCTGCAGCTACATGGTGGGCTATGTGAGGAAAAAACCCTGGGCTATCAGAGTGAAAAAGTGTTTTATGTAAATTCTGAAAGGAAAATGTGTCAAGAGCATGGTTCTTAAATTAATTCGGGCTTCATTTTTTTTTTTTTTTTTTTTTTTTGCGGTACGCGGGCCTCCCACAGCTGTGGCCTCTCCCGTTGCGGAGCACAGGCTCCGGACACGCAGGCTCAGCGGCCATGGCTCACGGGCCCAGCCGCTCCGCGGCATGTGGGATCCTCCCATACCGGGGCACGAACCCGTGTCCCCTGCATTGGCAGGCGGACTCTCAACCACTGCGCCACCAGGGAAGCCCGTCGGGCTTCATTTAAAAACTTTTTTTTAACCCAGGTATTTCAGTTGATTTGCTAGCTTCAGAGAAGAGATTCGAATTTGTGACCAGTGCTAAAGGTTCAGTGTTAGTATGGTTTGTGCTGGCCATTGTGCCATATTCTTGTTGGAGATGAGCCCATTCTTCCTTGTCAGTCTTGATCCAAAGATGTCACCATTCCTAGTTATTTGTCACCACATAATTGGTGTTGATTGGAAACATTTCCTGATATGGGGCAGAACTGCTTGGTTGTCTTTTCCATGTAAATTAAGCATAGTAACATAAACAAAGTAATAGTTGGATGTTAAAAAAAACAAAACAACAACAATGGCTTTGATATACAGACTGCATCTTTAACATCTTTAGTTTGAAGGGAGTTTACCTAGGCCTCAGACATGGAATCATCCTGCCCGGAGAGCACAGAAGACTTTTCTTAGTGAATTATGATATTCCACCCTTGCCCTTGCTGCCTGGTGACGTTGTGGATTAGAGCGGCTGGGCTTTCTGACCTGTACATCAATCTCAAGTTCCATTTTGGACACAGAGAAGAGAGGGCATGGGGGAGAGGGAGACTGAAGACTACAGAAATGGCCTCAACCAAGTTAATCACTAGTTTTTAAAGCTAATGAATTTTTTTCTCTAACTCTGTTTATCAGCAGGGTGTGTAACGTACTGCTTTCCTCCCCCTCAGGCCATGTCTCTCTCAGGGCTGATCACAATTCTTACGAGATGTGTTCACTTTATTTTTTTAAAATATTTATTTATTTTATTTATTTATTTTATTTATTTTCTTGGCTGCATCGGGTCTTAGTTGAGGCATGCGGGATCTTTTGTTGCAGCGCGAGGTCTCTTCATTGTGGCATTTGGGCTTCTCTCTAGTTGTGGCACACGGGCTCCAGGGCGCGTGGGCTCTATAGTTTGTGGCACACAGGCTCTCCTTGAGACGCGAGCTCAGTAGTTGTGGCGTGCGGACTTAGTTGCCCTGTGGCATGTGGAATCTTCGTTCCCTGACGAGGGATTGAACTCGCATCCCTTGCATTGGAAGGTGGATTCTTTACCACTGGACCACCAGGGAAGTCCTGAAATGTGTTCACTTTAAATTTACCCATTTGCCTATCTTCTCTTCCAGGTAGCTATAGATTTCACGGCCTCGAACGGGGACCCCAGGAACAGCACTTCCCTGACTACATCCACTCCTACCAACCCAACAAGCACTTGAAGGCCTTGGTGGCTGTGGTGGAGATTTGCCAAGACTCTGACAGGTATGAGACTCCCCATCTCTTTGGGTTCCCGTGGCTCCTGGCTAGCCCAGGGCAGAAGAATGGAAATGAAGTTATGCTGAGGCTCATGAGGGGACAGAATAATGCCTGGCCCCAAATGTGTTATCCTCTCCACACCTAGAGAAACTGAGTTCATGCCAAGCTCACGTTGGGCACCAAAAAAAATCCTTTCTTAACTTTCTTCTCTTACTTGGCTGGCAGGACCACCGGATAGTGATTTTGGTTTCCCTTTTGTAAAATTTGAGTATGTGCCTCTCTACGCAAAGTTTGGTCCGTGGACCAGAAGCATAACGTCACCTAGGAGCTTAGAACGTCAAGCCCCACTTGAGAATCTGGATCAGCATCTGCATTGTAACAGCATTTCCAGATGGTTCTGTGCACTTGGGAGTTTGAGAAGCACCGGTTTATTAGGCACTCTTCTGCCTGATCCTCACATTAACCCTTCTGTAGTGAGTGTTGTTTAATAGAAGAGGAAAACTGTGCAAGGAGGTGCAGTGATCTGTGCCCTGTCCTACAGCCAGAGGCAGGATTTAAACCCAGAGCCAGCTCATTCCACAGAGTAAACTTGTAAAATTGTGGGGTTTCACTGACGTCAAAAGCTATTGGTAACTTTAGCAGAGGGTGTGTGTCTGCCTGTGTGCACGTGTGCCCACGTCATTTTGTGTGTGTTTGTATGTGCATATAGAGTAAGTCCCCTACATAAGAATGAGTTCTGTTCCAAGAGTGTGTTTGTAAGTCCAATTTGTTTGTAAGTCCAGCAAAGTTAGCCTAGGTGCCCAACTAACACAATCAGCTATATAGTACTGTACTGTAATAGGTTTATAATACTTTCACACAAATAATACATAACAAGCACAAAAAATAAAGAAAACATTTTTAATCTTGCAGTAGAGTACCTTGAAAAGTACAGTAGTACCAGCTACGTCACCACTGCTTTTATGCTCACTTCAGGACATCCTGGGCTTGAAATAAAGATACTGTACTGTATTCTATACAGTACTGTACAGTAACGTACACAAAAGCACAGCTACTTGTAGAGGCTGCATGCACGTGACAATGTACGCCAGACACATGAATTAACTTACGTGATTGGACATGTGAACACACGTATCGGTATTATATTTATTTTTACTTGATGGTAAATATTGACCTTTACCACTAAGGGAATTCCCTGTAATAAACTATTTACATAAATTACATTAAACTGGATTTATTCTACCTTTCCAGTATTTCCAGATTGAGGTGAAGTCGTTCACATGTTTGATCAAGAAGGCTCTTTGAGGTCGAACCAGTGTAAATATAAATATGGGTAAATCTCAGTTGACTGACTAGTGTGATGGTAAAACAGGGCTAGGTGGTAATGAGCAGCAACTAATTGACCTGTTAAACCAGGAGAATAAAGAAAGTGACTCTGTCCTCCAGTTTCAGAGAGATTTCATGGAATGGCCTGATTTCTGTTCTTTCTAGTCTCATAATTGGTGAAAACCATATTAAAAACCTGATACCCAGGTACCATAGGAAGTGATACAGCCTAGTGAACAGAAAGTGCAGAGAAACCAACAGGACAGGTAATAGGAAAGTTGCCATCAGTGTCCTTCCCGCTAGTGAGTCTCTGGATTCGGCTTGGTCATTGCCAGTAACTCAAATAGGTGTGAGGCCAGTTGGGATGAATGAACAGGTCCAGTCAAATCAGATAGCTCTAAACACTAGGCCCCTACCAACACTTCCCCTCTTACTCATTTGGAACAAAGGGCAAAAATAGCATTTTAAATTACCTTGTTGAAATGATACTTATACTCAACCTTGAGATACTGTCTGTGAAGACAACTTGAATCTCAGCTCTGTTGTCTTCAGGCCCCAATTCAGAGAGGATTCTTAGAGAGGCTCAGGTCATATGGAGATTTCTACCAAGGAGGGAAAAGACAGACAGATTGCATCCCCGCTGTCAGAAACTCCTCCAAATGTCCCCAAGTCACCAACACAGTAATTCTCTCCCTTCTCTTTATAACAAACACAATTTATGGAGGAGACTGTCCTTTCCCTGGTGTATGTTCTTGGCAGCTTTGTCATAAATTAACTGACCACATATGTATGGACTTATTTCTGGGCTCTCTGGTCTATTCCTCTGGCCCATGTGCCTCTTTTAGTGCCATTTCTACACTGTTTGGTTCCTGTAGCGCTGTAATATGGTTTCAAGTCAGTGAGTGAGTTTCCTCCAGCTGCTGTTCTCCTTTCTCAGGATCCCCTTGGCTGTTAGGGGTCTTTTGTGGTTCCATACACATGTCAGGATTGTTCAGTTTCTGTGAAAAATGCCTTTGGAATTTCGGTAGGAATGTCATTGAAGTGCATACTGTTTTGGGTAGAATGGACATTTTAGCACTACTAATTCTTTCCATCCAAAAGCACAGGATATCTTTCTATTTATTTGTGTCCTCAGTTTCTTCATCGATGTCTTAGGGTTTTCAGCGTGCAACTCTTTCACACTCTTGGGTTCAATTCATTCCCAGTTATTTGGTTCTTCTGACGTTATTGTAAATGAGATTGTTTTCTTAATTTCTCTCTCTGATGGTTCATTATTTGTATATAGAAACACAACTGATTTTAGTATATTGATTTTCTATCCTGCAGCTTTACTGAATTCATTTATTAGTTCTAATAGTTTCTTGGTGATTTGATGTACAAAACTGGAATTAGAAATCCCACTATTTCTACCACATCCAGGTCATCCACAACACCCAAGACATAGTGGCTACTATTATAATCTTCCCACAGTGCCCCTTAAAAACATGTGAAATCTTATAAGGGCAAATTGCATCATCACTTTGGTTGTGCAGGATCTGGGTAAAGCTTGGCCTCTATACAAAGTTTCATGTCTTCTCTACTTTTCTGTCCTTTTATTTTATTTTATTTTATTTTGCGGTACGCGGGCCCCTCACTGTTGCGGCCTCTCCTGTTGCGGAGCACAGGCTCCGGACGCGCAGGCTCAGCGGCCATGGCTCACGGGCCCAGCCGATCCGCGGCATGTGGGATCCTCCCGGACCGGGGCACGAACCCGTGTCCCCTGCATCGGCAGGCAGACCCTCAACCACTGCGCCACCAGGGAAGCCCCTGTCCTTTTATTGACATGATTGTTTTGAAATATAATTCATTTTCCAGTAATTTCAAATGTATAGAAAATTTTCAATAGCAGCACAAAGTACTCACATTTGGCACTTCACACAAAACACTCCAGTGTGTTTTACCCAAAACACAGATACACTCTCAGGGAACAAGCACTTAATTACCAAATGAGAATCATAACAATTTCTTGTAATAATCCAATCCACAGGTCCACTTCAACTTTCACCATCTGCTCCAACTCTATGAAAATGTCTTTTTTCATTGTGATCCAGTTTTCTTTCTTTTTTTTTCCCCTCTGGAACCCTAACTGAGACTTTGCCTCATATTCAAAATCTTGATGGATTTAAAGTACAGGATGGGTATGTGACCTGGTGGCCCTTCCTGTATGGCTTCTTTCACTTAGGATCATCCATGTTTTAGCATGTATCAGTACTGCATTTTTTCCTTTGTGATTAAAAACACATAACATAACATTTACCATTTAAACCATTTTACGTATACAGTTCTGTGACATTCATTGCATCTACATCATTACAAAAATATCCTCACCATTCATCTCCCAAACGTTTTCATTTTCCCCAACTGAAACTGTATCCATTAAACACTACCTCTTCTCAGCTCCTGCAACCACATTCTTTCTGTCTTTGAATTTGACTCCTCTGGATACTTTATGTAAGTGGAATCAAATAATTTGTCCTTCTGTAACTAACTTATTTCAATTAGCATAGTAACTTCAAGGTTCATCCATGTTGTAGGATGTGTCAGAATTTCCTTAGTTTTCAAGGAAATAATATTTCCTTGAATAATATTTCCTTATGAATATACCACATTCCATTTACCCATTTATCCATCAATGGACACTTGGGTTGCTTCCACCTTTTGTTATTGTGAATGATGCTGCTATGAATATGAGTGTACAAATATCGGTTCCAGTCCCTGCTTTCAAATATTTTGAGTAAATACCCTGAAGTGGAATTGACAGATCATATGTTAACTCTGTGTTTAACTTTTTGAGGAGCTGCCATATTGTTTTCACAGTGATTGCACCATTTTACTCTATTCATTTATATGTTAGAATAATATGGCAGTTCATGGATGTGCTGCATTTTGTTTATTTATTCACCTGTTGATTGACATTTTAATTGTTTCTACCTCTTAGCTATTGTAAACAGTGCTGCTATGAATATTCGTGTACAACTTTTTGTTTGAACACCTGTTTTTAATTCTCACTAGGAGTGGAGTTATTGAATCCTATCATACTTTACATTTATCTTTTTGAGGAAATGTCAAAGTACTGTGCACATAGATTGCATCATTTTACATTTCCACAAGCAATGTTTACAGTTCCATTTGCTCTACATTGTTGCCAGTATTAGTTATTTTTTATTTTTCTTGACTATAACAATTCTAGTGTGTTTGAAGGTGTATTGAATTATGGTATGAATTTGCATATCCATCATGACTACTGATGTTTGACATCTTTTCCATTGTATGTTGACCATTTGTATGTCTTTTCTGAAGAGTCTGGTCAAGTCCTTTGTGCATTTTAAAAACTGAGTTCTTTGTGTTTTTGTTGTTGAGTTTCTTGATATGTTCTGGATAACAGACTCATTAGATATATAACGTGCAAATATTTTCTTCTGTTCTGTGGGCTGTCTTTTTACTTTCTGGATAGCAGTTTTGATGCAATAAATTTTTTAACTTTGAGGAAATCCAATATATCTATTTTTTCTTTCATTGCTTGTGCTTTGATGTCAGATCTAAGAAACCATTGCTAAATGCAAGGTCATGAAGATTTATTCCCTTGGTTTATTTGAGAGATTATAGAGTCATTCCTTGGTATCCACTTTGCTAGGATTAACGTCTGCTGTCAGAGTCAGTGTCAGGGCTTAGGTGTCAGGGTTTAAGATTATGGTCAGAGTTGGATAGTCAGGGTAGAGGGTAATGGTCAGGGTCAGGGATTAGAGCGGAGGTGTCAGGATCAAGGGTCTAGGGTTGTTAGGTTTAGGGCTATAGGTTAGGGTGTTAGGGTTATAGGTTAGAGTTAGGTTAAAGCATAACCTTCCCTCACTCCCCTTGTCCCTCTCCATCTTTCTGAGGCCTCCAGGAAGGACAGGACTAGTCCAGGGTCACACATGACTCAGAGACTTGAGCTGGACCAATGTTTCTTTGCCCCTCAATCCTGGGCATAGTTTTGTGTACTATCTGTGTACTATCTTCTTTGACCAGGTGTTTGTTCAGAGCTTTTCCTATTTTTAATGGGGTTGTTTGTGTTAGAGTTCTTTGTATGTTTTGAAACAAATCCTTTGTTAGACATGTGTTTGCAAATATTTTTCTCTCAGTTTGTGACTTTTGATTTTCTGAGTAAGGCCTTTCACAGAGTAGAAATCTTTAATTTTACAAAGTCCGTGGTATTCCTTGTTTTTCTTTGAGGATTGCCTTTTTGTGTTGTGTGTTAGAACTCAGAGCTCATGATGTACATAATCAAACCCAACCTCCTGTCAATTTTCCTCTGTCTTCTGTAATTTTGAATAGTTTTGCATTTAAGATTTGTCTATGAATAATTATGGGTGAATTTGGTGTAAGTTATAAACATTCATTTCATTCCATACGGTTTCCAATTAGTTGTTCCTTAAGTATTTTGGGAGAAATTATAGGATGCTGTCTCCATTTAGGTTTGAATTTCCACAGTTTAACAGATTCAGCAGTTCTGCCAGTAGGGGGCGCTGTCTCCAGTGACCTGTGAGGTAGGTACGGCCTGCACTTCCTGCACTGACCACAGGGGGGCCGAGACCGCCTCTCTGACCCACAGAGCATGCGCATTCCACTGAGGACGGCTCCGCGCCGCCGAGAAGAGTTGTGTCTCCTCAGGCATCGACTGGGCTTCGCCTTCAGATGCCCCGGGTCAGCATCTCTGCCGACAGGAGCTCAGTCTTCTTAGGACTCACCAGGGTTTCGGCTTCAGGACAACTTGGGGCTGCTTCCATACTGACAGGAGCTGAGTTTCCTGACGACCCAGGTGAAGCCGAGAGGAAAAGGTGAGGAGAAGTGAGGAAAAGTGGGGAGAAGCTTCCCGTGTGCGACTGACTGTTGAGGGAAGTCCGTCTTCGTGCGACCCAGGAAGGGCTTGATGTGGAAAACTGGGTTTTTAGTCAGTTTTTTGTGCAGTGTAGATGGTGTCCAGTGTCGTTATGGAGCGTGTGGCATCCAGTTTTCCTAGCGCTGTTTATTGTGGGCACTGTCCTTCCCCTTGGTGTGTTCTTGGCCCCTTCGTCATAAATTAACCGACCCCAGCCATATGGGTTGAATACTGAGCTCTCTGTTCTGTTCCTCTGATCCGTGAGCCTGTTTTTGTGCCAATTCCACACTTTTCTGGTGACTGTAGCTCCATAATGTAGTGTGAAGTCGGGAGGAAGATGCCTCCAGCCTATTCTCCTTTCTCAGGGCTGCTTTGGCTCTTTGGCATCCTTTGTGGTTCCACGCAAATATTAGGATGATTTGCTCTATTTCTGTGAAAAATACCATTGGAATTTTGGTAGGGATTGCATTCACTGTGTACATTGCTTTGAGTAGAATGGACATTTTAACAATATTCTTCCATTCCACGAGAACGAGATACGGTTCCATTTATTTGTGTCTTTCAATTTATTCTTCAATGTCTTTAAGTTTTCAGTGTGCAAGCCTTTCACACCCTTGGTTAAATTTATTCCTAGGTATTTTGTTCTTTTTGATGCACTTGTAAATAGGGTTGGGTTTTTTTTTCATTTTCTGATTGGTGTTTGAAAAGCAATCGATTTCTGTGTACTGATTTTGTAACTTTACTGAATTCATTTATTATTTCTAATAGTTTTTTTGTGGAATGATGCGGAAAATTGGAATTCAAAAATCCCACCTTTTCTTATCGTTTTTCTTGTGATTAGACTGGGCTTATGGGTTTTGAGGAGGTAGGTCACAGAGGTCAAGTGCATTCTCATCATTTTATGTCAACGGAACAGGCTCTCAAGGCAACTTATCACTGTTTATGTTAACTTTGGTCACGTGACTGAGGTCGTCAAAAGTCACAAACTGAGAGAAAAATATTTGTCAGTCTTCCCTGCTGTGAAGTTATTTTTCTCATGTCCATACTGTACGTCTTATTTAGGAAGAAGTCACTGTGTGGAACCCACACTTCAGAAGAGGGTTAGGGTTACTTCCTCGATGGATGCCTATGTGTCTACATCAATTATTTGGAATTGTTCTGTATAGGACATTCCTATTTAACCCAACTCATAAAAAGTGTTTGTAATTATTTATTTTACTAGTGTGGACACCTGAATAGTTATTTTATACTTGTGGTTATAATTCAACTGTACAGTATTTGGGTGCTTAGTTCATTCTTTTTTTTTTTTTTTTTTTGTGGTACTTGGGCCTCTCACTGCCGTGTCTGTTTTGTGAAAAGTTCATTTGTATCATTTTTTAAGATTCCACATATAAGTGATATCATATGATATTTGTCTCTCTCTCTCCGACTGACTTCACTTAGTATGATAATGTTTAGGTCCATCCATGTTGCTACAAATGGCATTCTTTCTTTTTTTTTTTTTTGCGGTACGCAGGCCTCTCACTGCCGTGGCCTCTCCCGTTGCGGAGCACAGGCTCCGGAAGCGCAGGCCCAGCCGCTCCGCGGCACGCGGGATCCTCCTGGACCCCGGCACAAACCCGTGTCCCCTGCATCGGCAGGCGGACTCTTAACCACTGCGCCACCAGGGAAGCCCCCATTATTATTATTATTATTTTTTCGCAGCACGCGGGCCTCTCAACGCCGCGGCCCCTCCCGCCGCGGAGCAGAGGTTCCGGACGCGCAGGCCCAGCGGCCATGGCTCACGGGCCCAGCCGCTCCGTGGCACGCGGGATCCTCCCGGACCGGGGCACGAACCCGCGCCCCTCGCATTGGCAGGCGGACTCCCAACCACTGTGCCACCGGGGAAGCCCCCCATTCTTTTTTATGGCTAATAGAAGGGTCATCTTCAAGGGCAAGATAGAAGTTTGCTGGGGAACTAAGCCCAGAATGAATCCAAGTCATATATCATTGTGAACTGGAGCTCTTCTTTGCCAGTGCGTGGAACTGGCATAACAGAATGCAGGGGTGTTCATTATACTCTGGTGAAAAAATTGAAGATATACAAAAGACAAAGTATATAGAACTATATGGAGAAGACTATTTCCATCTATGGGATCAAATCAATTTAGCAATTGTCTTTTCCTCTCAAACCATGAATGACGGCACTAGTTAAAGCTGTTGCTTGGTGACATGCCTACAGGTCCATGTGGCTACTACCAACTTTAAAGGACTTCTTTTTTCTTCCTCCTCTTCAGCTGGTAAGGTTAATGTGTATTTAAGTGGAAGCCTTATTTAAGCGGAAGCCAAAAGTATCACCTCAAAAATCGTCCCAAACACTCATACCTCATACTATTCTTCACAAATGAGCTGTGTAATTTGTATGACCAATGATAGCCATTAAATAGAAAGGGACCTCAGACCTCATTTTGATATTTCTGATGTTTGGAATGCCCTCCAAACATCAAACCAGACAGTCTGATTAATGTCCAACACTACAACTTAAATTGACAGATTGTTAAGTATTACAGGTTCTAATTGAATGTAAATATTCAGGATGACTTCCTAGAGCATCCTCAGCTTCTCCTTCATGGGACTTAATTATTCCTGTATACCTAGATGATGTTATTGACCCCTTACCCCTATGAGAAGGTCCTTCCTACACTCTAAATTGCCCTCCCCTCTCTAAGAGTAATGATGAATTTGCACTGAACCATATACACCTATTTCAGGCTTGTACACAATGGCATTCAGTTTACAGATGGGGAGTGTAGTGGGCATTTGTCATGTTTGCTTGCTCTGTGTTCATTCAGTTTTTTAAAAAAGCACCTGGTTTTCCTTGGGGAATCACTTGTTCCCCACTCTGAGTGCATGTGGTTTGAGTGGCTGAATCCACCTCCCTGCTACCAACAGCCCCTCCTCTCTGCTCCATGGGCCACCATGTAATCCAAACCTTGACAGGCTGTATAATGTACGCCCTAGTCACAGAGATGACGCAGGCATGAGTACTTGCCACAGATGGCCCAATAGACTCAGTGTAGGGTTGTGAAGAGAAGCCCGCCTTCCCCAGGGATACTGGAATGTGAGCCTGAAACGGCTGATGGCCATTTCACCTCTGAGTGGGAGGAACCTGTTCCAATGAAATTACACAGAGGAAGCGGAGCCAAAGGACCGAGATTTAGAGAGACCAAGTCCTGATGTCAGCAGTGGAGTCACTGGAGACCCTGAAAATTTTGCTGTGGACTTTTGGTCATGTGTAGTAATAACTGAACCTTTCTTTAGGTAAATCAATTCAAGTTGTGCTCACTGAATCAATGAACAGATGAATGAATGAATGAACCTGGCCACACACCACAAAAACCAAGAGTACCTGCTCCTATCCCAATCAGTTTCTATGCCATGATCTTGTAGAACATTCTGCTACTGAACCACAGTACACCGTTCCCACATTGTAGCAGTCACTGTCAGTTGCCCACCCGTCCACCGCCCCTCCTGCCCCTCTCCCTCCCATTCCTTGTTAACGGGACAGTCAGGTTTGAGCCTGCAGGAATAACTCATAATTGTCATAATCGATCTCCAGTATGTCTCAACAGACCACATGTTAGAAGACTTCTAGGATCTCTGGTCCCCAGTCATTAAATGACAATAGCCATTGTTGATAACTAAAAATGCCCTCCCCTCCCCCACACTCCCCTACATTTTCAAACTCCTGTCACTCCTTTTTGCCAAATATTCACTTTCCCAAATTCTCTTGCAGTCCAGTGGTGACCACATGACCTGGCTAATAAGAAGTAAGGGGAGTAAAGTTCAACTAATAAAAAAATAAAATTCTGCCTTGTCCTGTTCTCTTTCTGCATTGAATAAAATGGTGTGGGATGTGATGTTTGCAATGCAGCAGCCATATTTAGACCCTGAGTGTATTCGCTTTCTAGGGCTGCTGTAACAACTTACCACAAACACAGTGACTTAAAACAACAGAAATTAATTTTCTCACTGTTCAGAGGCCAGAAGTCTTAAATCAAGTCCACAGGGTTGGTTCCTTCTAGAGGCTCTAAGGTAGAATCCATTGCATGCCTCTCACTTAGCTTCTGCTGGTTGTTGGCAATGCTTGGAGTTCTTTGGCTTGTAGGCACTTCACTCTAGTATCTGCTTCTATCGTCACAGCACCCGTGTCTGTGTTTCTCCTCCCCTTCTAAGGACACTTGTCATTGGATTTAGGGCCTATCCTAATCCAGGATGACCTTATCTAGAGATCCTTAACTTAATTGTATCTGCAAAGACTCTTTATCCAAATAGTCACCTTCATAGGTTCTGAGTGGACATACCTTTTGGGAGAGCACCATTTCACCTATCACAATGAGGTAAGCCATCTAGGATAGAAAGTCAACATGTGAGAATGCCAGAGAAGAAAGTTCGAAAGATTGGGGTTCGTGATGCTATCATCCACTCTGATGGTTTTTGAGCCACTCGTACAAGACTGGAATTTCTCACCTCAATTAATCAAGACGTTTTGGAATAAGAGCTAACAATTCTGGGCTTCCCTGGTGGTGCAGTGGTTGAGGGTCCGCCTGCCGATGCAGGGGACATGGGTTCGTGCCCCGGTCTGGGAGGATCCCACATGCCGCGGAGCAGCTGGGCCTGTGAGCCATGGCCACTGAGCCTGCGCGTCTGGAGCCTGTGCTCTGCAACGGGAGAGGCCACAGCAGTGAGAGCCCCGCGTACTGCAAAAAAAAAAAAAAAGGAGCTAACAATTCTTCCTCAGACACATATACTCGAGATTTCCCTGCAGTTCATTTGCTGCTTTTACTTAACAACCAATTTAGTGGAACCTGGCAAATCCAGCAATAAGACAGGGAAAGTCAATTTAATGTTAATGATCACTTTTTGTGGACTAGAGAGGATATAAGAAACAGGAAAAATGAGGGCACTGTATCATTGTGTTGCCTTGTTTTGACTGGAAATGCTTAATTTCAATTATTCATGGTAGAATTTTATAGGAAAGTGGCTAATATGCCCTGGGAAGCTGCATTAAGGGAAAACACAGGGAGCCAAATGGCAGCCTGTGAGCTCACAGTCCTCCACACAAAACCCCTCCCAGGGGTGAGATACAGAAAACTGGAAGGAAGAATTGAGTCCTTCTTGCAGTCAGGTAGCTAGCATTTTCTGTGTTAATCCTTTTAAAATTAGCCAAGTAGCACATATATTCTCTTTGTCTTTTTAATTTCTTTATATATGTCTTAAAATATGTAGAATTTTCTCCAGATGCATAAATGCGATCGTATGTGGTTCCTCTTTGTTTTTCTTTTCCTTTTATTATTAGCACCCCCTTCCCTCTCTTGTCTTCCCTTTACCACCAGGTTTCTACCCCTGACCTACTTGCTCCCAGAGCCCATGATTACAACCTGGTGTGTGTCCTTATCTTTCTCCGTCTACACACATACTGGGTGAAGCCATAGCCAGGCCTGCCCACTGAAAGCTCCTAAGTGGACGTAAATGGTGAAGGCCGAAATCCTGCAAATGCAGGAAGTCACACAACCTGAGATTCAGGCACCGGAAAGGGGATCTCCCTCAGTGTGGACCAGCAAGTTTCAGCTCCCAGGCCCTGGGCAGTGAGCCTGGCAGACAGGGCTTGTGGAGGAGCAGGATCGCTGACTGATGTGTGTGTGGCATAAGCAGACACTGGCAGGCCTGTATGGGGGTAGAAAGCAGAAGCCCAGGAAGGCATCCTCCTCACCTGGCTGGAGCCCTCTGCAGGAAGAAAAGAAGGTGACCACAGAGAACTGCCCTCTTTCAGATGTTCCCTTTGTCTGGGCTGTTCTCATATACTTTTTAGGCTCAATGGAGCTTGTGAGTAGGACTAACAGTATTCGAGGGTTTCATTCTGCCATCTTTGAACCCAGTTCAGGTCTTCTCAGATTCAGGCATAAGGCCTAAATCAAGAGTATTTTTAAAATTAGCTTATATATTGAAAATTGGGTTAGAATATAATATGCGTTCTTCTGTATCTTCCCTTTTCTCGCTTAAGCAATTCCCTCCGATGCAACTGGCATGGCGCCCGTGCATCCTTCTGCTATTGCATAATATTCCATGGTGTGTGTATTCCATTCCTGTTCATGAGCATCCTCAGCATTTCCAGTTTTTCTTTTTTCTTTCTCTTCTTTTTTCTTTTTTTAATGGTTATGAAAATTTCTACAATAAACATTCTTGTACATCTGCCCTGAGGCACAAATGCTTTTATTGCCATGGAATGGATTCCCAAGAATGAAATTACTGCAACATGGTTGAACCTTGAAAACATCATGCTAAGTGAAAGAAGCCAGTCACGAAGGACCACATGTTGTACGATTCCATTTACATGAAATGTTCGAAATAGGCAAATCCAAGGAGACAGAAAATAGATTGTTGGTGGTTGGCTAGGGCCGGGTGGGAAGAGTGGTTGTAGGGAATTGGAGTGATTGCTAGTGAATGCAGGGCGGGCGGGGGTTCTTTTTGGAGTGATGAAAATGTTCTAAAATTGGTTGTGGTGATGCTTGCACAACTCTGGATATACTAAAAACCATGGCATGTGAATTATATCTCAGTAGAGTTATAGGAAAAGAATGAGATTACTGGGTCAAAATGTATATGTGTTTTTATTGTAATAGATGCCACCAGACTACTTTCCAAAAAAGGCAATATAGCTCTTCCCATTTCTGCCAGCCCTGAATGAGAACACCCTTTCCCCATATCCCCACCACCAATAGATTTTACACTTTTTTCCAGTTTCACCAATCTTGATATATAAAGTGATATCTCATTTTTACTTTAATTTGTATCTCCTGGCTACATTCTCATTATAAAAGTTTCAGTAATACTTCAGCATGCAAAGTGAAAAGTACAAGACCCCTTTCACCTCTCACATCTCCCCTGAAGTAACCCTCCTCAACAGTTAGTTGGGTTTCCAGGCGACTTTGAGTTGCTTTTAGTGCATTTATAAACTAATTCACATAGACATATCATTTTATAATTGATAAATTGAATCACACTATAATGCTATTCTATGACAATTTTTTCATATAGCAGTATGTCTTAGAGACCTTTCCAAATTAGGATATATAGCTCTAACTTACTCTCTCTAGTGGCTAAATGAGATAGCATGGTGTGGAGAGTCCTAAAGGGTTGCTCCCTTATCCTACCTTATATCCCCAAACCTAGACATAACTGAGCTATTGAATTTATCAACTCTTAATTCTGCTGACCTCTTGACTTCTTATGCTATAGCACTTACTGCTTGAACCACTTTGAGTGAATTATTCTGTTACTTGGGGCCAAAAGCACCCTATCAAACAGCTCTATATTTCCCACCTGCCTCCCACCCACCCCCACCTCAATTCTAAATTCCATGAGAGCAAAAACTGTGTTGTTCAAGTTCATCAGTTCTTGGCACAGTGCCTGGCACATAGGAGTTGCTCAACAAATATTTGCTGAATGGTGAACAAATAAGGCACTTTGAAATTGAAACTAAGGAAACAGCTGATTTGGGTTTGAGTATTGGGAAAGGCATCATCATCATCAACACCAGAGATGGATCCTGAAGGACAGGTGAGAGTCCATTTAGTAGGAAGTGGCATTTCAGTGCAGAAGGGAAAGTCTGAGTAAACCCTAGAGCTGTGAGAGTGGATGGCACAGTTCTGGCACCAGGAAGTAGGCTTATGTAAGTTGAAGAAATGGAAAAAGCGGGAGATGAGTTTGGGAATGTTGGCTCAGATGCCAGAGCCTATAGGAATGCCCTTCTAAAGAATTTGGATCTTCTTCTTCAATGGTTGGAAGTCATTGCAAAGTTCTGGGCAAGAAAATGGTGTGTCTGGATCAGCAATTCAGAAAGATCCATCTGGAAGCTATTTGGAGGATGGATTGGAGGTTGGCAAGCCTGGAGACAGGAAGACCAATTAGGAGATATATTTACCAGGTCCTTTTGTTGCAATTAGCAAAAACCCAGTTCACTTGGCTAAAGTGGAATGGATTATCTCACTGACCACAGGAAAGGCAGAGGTATTGTTGGGCTTTAGGAACACCTAGAACCTGGGTCTAGATCACTGCCAGGGCTCCCCAGCTTTGGGGCCAACTCTGATCTTCTCTGTGTATTGCCTTCAGTCTCTCAGGCTGACTCACTCTACATGACACATGGCTGCCCTCAGGTCCTGGGCCTCAGATCTCACACTCTCACTAGTACCAGAGAATGACTGCTTCTGTCCCAAGATCAAGTAACCAGGGAAGGAATGGCTCTTGCTGGCCAAGCTTGGGTCAGGTGTTCATCCCTGGTCCAATCAAAAGAAGCCAAGATAACAATATCTCAAGGCAATGGCAGTTTCCCTTCATGATACATGGTCAGGGACTTCCCTGGTGGTCCAGTGGTTAAGACTCCTGCTTCCACTGCAGGGAGCATGGGTTTGATCCCTGGTTGGGGAACTAAGATCCTACATGGCGTGACCCCCTCAGAAAAAAATAAAAGATACATGGTCAGAGACGGGTAAGGAGAATTTCCCAGAAGAAGAGGAGCAGCTCTGGAGTCAGAAAAATAGTTGTTTATAACTATAATCTATTGTTATAGTGCAGGCAAAACGTGAGGAGCACCCAAACTAAGGAGCTCTGGGAGGGAGAAGAAAAGACAAATCCAGGAGACTTAAAATCCTCAGTTGCGGGCCTGTCTGTTCCTGGATCTAGGAGCCAGCTGTCTCATCGGTAACAGAAAGCTGGAGTCTCCTCTGGGCCTGCATCCCTGGTTTACTTTGTGCATCTTGGAGACTGGAGACCTCTTCTTCAGCTTTGCAGCCACTCTTCTTCCACTAGAGCCCAAGAAAGCGCAGAAAGCCCTGAGACATAAAAAGGTGAGCTGCTTTCCCACGAGTCATTGCAAACTCAGCTAGGAAAATGGTGACTCAAAATAGAGTTTAAGGTAATTCAATAGTTTTATGCTTCAGAAAAATAAAGTTACAGTTCTTGTAACTTTAAGGACTGAGATTTGTTCCCACAACATTTGTGACACCAGAACCTGATACCAAATAGATGCTGATCAATTATTTGTTGAGTGATTGAGAAAAGAGTCCAGATGGGACCCCAAGGGGATATCAGTCAAGGAGAACCTAAAGGAACAAGAGCCCAGAATACAAGCTCCACTTGTTCTAGGTTCTGCGCTGAGATCCGTTCTGACCCCACCCTCATTCAGCCTCTTCTTCCTGGCTGCTGCTGTGTGTATGGGAGGGTCAGGGGATGGATGGGGGAGGTGGGATGGTGTTAAAGAAAGCCTAAAGTTCTTTAGGATTCCACCGGAGGGGACAAGTCTGGAATCTAGGCACCCAAAGGAGTCTTGGGCTTTAGTGATCAGCTTTTAAATAGGTTTCTCTTTTCTACCCGTGCATTCTTCCACTCCCCCACCTCCCACATAGAGTCCCCATGGCCTGGGACACTTGGCTGCGCTCCTCTTAGAGCTGCAGGTATCATCTGCTGCCCGGAAGCATGTTCCAAATGGAAGAGGCTTGAAGTTTCACTTTAGCCAAAGATCAGTTTCTTGACCTGGGCAGGAGGAGAAAGCCCCTGTGTCCACAGTGCTGCTCTCCTGCCATGGCAGCCTCCCAAAGAAAAACTTTAGCGGAAACTTTCCACCTGGTCCTGACATTGGCAGGAAAGAAGGCTGGGGGAATAGAGATGATCGTGTCCCTCTTTGATGACAGGCTCTGAGAAGCCCTGGCGGGCTGCCTGGGGCTGGAGTGAGAGGGGCGCTTAGCCAAGCTGGCGCGCAGGGACTGCTATCCGCACAGTGTCTGTTAGCAGGAGCGCGTCTGCTGTGACCTCAGCAGTTGCACCCAAGGCTGGGAAGCCCCAGGAGGGGTGGGAGCCAGTGCACTTGCCAGCCCCAAGCCTGGGTCAGGAGACGCTCCACTGAGAGACAAAAGGCCCCAGGCAGCTTAGGTGGAAGTGGGGTGAGCTGCCAGAGAAACGTTATCCCACCTGGAAGATCCCCTGAGGGCTGTTAGTGGGTCAGACCTTTGGGTTATTTGTAACCCTGGATCGGGTTACAGACAGCATTTATCCCCCAGTCTGAACAACCCTGGAGGGCAGACAGCTGTGCGGGTGGACTGGTGGGAAAGGGTGGAGCAGCTGCTGCCCAGGTCAGGCTGACACACGGAGAGCCGCCAGCGATTCTAGCTAGAGTGCAGTCACCACCAGCTCGAACCTCGGAAATGACCAGCCCCCTCCACGGGGCCGCCTTCCCCCTCAGGAAGTGTCGCACTTTAATAAGAACAGCATCAGAGGATTAGATTGCTGTAACACAAAGGAGCAGACATCCCCAGACCTGCAGTGTAAGGCAGGGGGTGCACCAGGGCCAGATCAGAGGTCCTCCCTCGAGGTGGCATCTGGGCACATCTAGGCAGACTGGGTCAGGGACCGAAAGAGAGTTTATAAGCAAAGGGCTGCAAAAGCAGAGAAGTGTGGGTGTATGGAATGAGGGTGGAGTGCATGCTGGGACTTGTGGCTAGGAGACACAAGGAGGTGGCATTGACAGCTGGATCTTGGAGGATGGGTTGGATTTGCCAGGTGGATTGGGAAGAAGAACTGCAGAAGAAACAGCCTGAGCCAGAAATAGGAGGGATCAGGGCACTTTGGGGGATGGTGAGACGTTCCTGTACCCAGTGTTTGAGAGAGTCCTGGAGAAAATGCTGGAAGGGTAAATTGTCACTTCCTGTCAAGGAATTTAAGCCAAAGGTAAACAGAGTCAAAGGGTTTTGAATAGGGAGTAATGTGACCTGAGTTGTACTTTTAAAACGTTTCTGGGATGGCTGTGGGTCAGGCTGGGTTGGAAGGGAAGAGCTGGATGCAGAGAGACCAGGAAGGAGGCTAGCAAGTGAAGAATAGCCAAACCCAAAGTTTTTGTAAGCAGAAAGGTAATTAGCTAGCTCACCAAACTGAAAAGGCCAGGAGGAAGTCTGGCTTCAGGCACTGTTTGATCAGGGGCTCCCATTTTGTCACTGGGACTCAGTTTCTCTCTTTCTTGACCTCAGTTCTATGACATTCTCAAAGGATCTTCTCCCTCTGGTCACGAGGTGGCTGCAATGCTCCTCACAAACACCCCACTTCAAGCACAGGGGAGAAGAACAAGTCTCTTTCTGAGAAACTCCAGCAATTGCATTGTGTTGGCTCTTATTTGGTCACGCGTTCATCCCTGAACCGATGTATAGGCCAGAGGAAAGCAAAGCTCTTTAGCTGTGTGCCTTCGCCAAATCACTTAACCTCTGTGTCCTAGTTTTCTCATTTATAAAATGGGAAAAATAATAGTACTTATCTGATAGAATTGTTAGGAGGCTTACATGAATTAACATTTATAAAGTGCTTAGAACAGGGCCTAGCTCAGGGTATGCACCATATAAATATTTGTTGAACAGGTATATTGACCAGGCCTGAGTCGCAAGTCCCCTGTGGCCACTCCCTTAGACCATAGTGACTGTGTGTGGGAGGAATGGCAGGTGTGGGACAAAGGGGAAGTGGACCCAAGGCAGGCGAGAGGCCCGTGTTATGTAAAGGGCTGGAAAAACAGGAATGGCAGGACACATGGATGGATGAAGTGGAAGGATAGATTAGGGAAGAGGGTAGGTTATTATGATCAGAAAGGGGGTGGAGGCCTTAATGTTACCCGAAACTGGGTTCACCTCTTGGTGGGTGTTGAGCCAATAGACAACCAAGCCAGAGATCGGGAGAAGGAAGGATTTATTACTTGCGGCAAGTAAGGAGCACACTGGAGATGTTTCCCAAAGCAGAGTCTCCTCAACAGCAAACTTGGGGAAGTTTTAAGCTAAGGATACACAGTCATGAAGGGGCTTGAGCAGAGGAGAATTAAGCATAGGATTGGGGCAAAGGTCCACAGAGTCCAAGCTTTAGTTGACTGAAGTCAGGAGGGTCAGCATCATCATTCCATCCCCCTCCTGGGTGGAGGCCTTAGTTCCTGCAGAACTCAGAGATATATTGTTATGTGTATCCCTTGAGGGGGAACTAGGGCCCTGCTTTATCACTGCACCGCTGTTTGACTGCCTTTTTTCTGTGCCTGCATTCCTTTGTTCCTTTGAAATCATTAATTTCTGAGACCTGTTCAAGGGCAAGCATTGCGGCCAGGCTTAGATCACAAAATGGCTTAGGCCAAAATGGGTTCTCTCGTGTCAAGAAAGCCATTCTTGGTTCTCTTTCTCCAGGGACCCCCTAACCTATCTGCTTACATTAATGATGTTGCAGTTCCATGATGAAGAGGATCCAAGAGTGATACAGAGCAGCACCCTGTGGGGCTCCTGGGCACAAAAGCCTTTCTGTGTCCCCCCATTTCTTTGATTACAGGAAATAGGTTTCATTCAGCCTTCATGACCTTCCCTGAGTTCCAATAGGCCGATTCAAGCAGCTGTTCATTAGGGAAGTGGGGAAGTGGGGTGTGAGACAACAAGGGAGAAACAAACAGTCGAGAGAGACAATAGTGCAGCCTTGGGACAGGGTCCTGGTTCCCCTTCAAGGGATGCACACAACAATATATCTGAGCTGTTTTGCAGAGACTGAAACCCCTACCAGGTGAGAGAAGTTAACAGTTACTGAAGGTGTGCTGCCCACAAGCACGCAGACCCCAGACTGGTTGGAACCAGAAAGTTGATGATGCCGACTCCCACTTACCTCACCACCAACCCATCAGAGAAATGTCCCCAAGCTGATCACGCCCTCTTTGAACCATTACTATAAAAGTTCTCACTACCCTTTCCAAGTTGGGACACACGGTTTTGAGGACATTAGCCTGCCGTGGCCCCCTTTGCCTGGCAAAGCAATAAAGCTATTCTTTTCTACTTCACCCAAAACTCTATCTCCAAGTTTTAATTCAGTGTCTGGGTACAGAGGCCAGATTCAGCTTCAAGAGTGGGTATGTTTAGGGTTACAAAGCAGAGTTGGAAGGTAAAGACAGTTATAAAGCCAGGCTATTGAAGATTTATCTGTGACAATCCCTGGAGACCTTTATCAACTCAGTTGGGCTGAATTTTGTTCTAAGAATGATATTTTCAAAGAATGTTGGTTTTTAAGACTCTAGGTTCTAAATATAAATATTTGGGGTTAGGTTTTAAATAGCCCAAAGCATCTTTTTTTGTTTTTCCTTTTGTGAGTGACCAGTTCTTATTCCTTTTTCGAGTCTAGTTGTTTCTTTGAATCAATTTCATAGAATTTTAGAGCCCAGAGAAACCTAAGAGCCCACATTCAGCTCAGCTCCTTCAGGCCTTGAGAATCCAGGGATTTAATAGGGTGCTGGGGAGGGTTTATTGGGATGGTGGTCCTATTCCCCGACTGCCCCCTCCCCTTCCTCTCCCATTTCTGGGCTTTGGCACATAGACAGGAGGAGCCACAACTGGCAAATTAAAGCGTCAGTTTCATTACTGGTGAAGTTATACAAAAGAACTCAGAGGACACTTGGGTAGAAATGGGCTTCTTCCCACATCTCCCCCCAGAGTGGATGCTGCAGGTGAGTTCATGGCTCCAGGGACAGGCAGGGGCAGGTAGGCCTGTCTGGATTCTGAGGCAAGGCTGGAACCAGGAACCAAATGATTGCACGACTAGGGATCAGTCAGAGAAGCCGTCGTCTCCAAGGGGAGCCAAATGGAAGGGAGAGAGGGTCTGAGTTTGCTGACTCAAGAGTCCCACCACTGCTGTATTTATGGTTCTTATCCCCTTAAACCACTTATCTGTGGAGAGTCCTCAGAAAACCTAGATTATTCTTTTGCTAAAGCATTGCAACTTTCTTGCATTTTAATTTAGAAATCCAATTTGGGGAGACTCCATCCTCCTTGGCTACTTGTATTCCCACTCTCTTTTCTTGCACTTTTAGAACTTGCCTAATGGGGCAGAGGGGTGGGAAGTTAAAAGCTGGGGCTGTGTCAAAACACAGAACCAGACTGACTCCCAGCCACTCCCTAGCCATGTGACTTGGGAGAGACTTTGGAGAGATTCTCTGGACATCAATTTCCCTATCTGTAAAATGGGGATCATAACAGCAGTTACTTCATCGGGCTATGCAGGGGGTGGAGGAATTGGGGGTTGGTTAGATGAAATAATGTTTGCAGATTGTCCCCATTCAGTCCCCAGTACGTAGTAATTAGTCAATAAATGCTGGCAATCATTTTATTTCCTGGAAATCTGTGAGAGATTCACATGGAGGGCTCCTCCTTGTTTTGGTCCTACCCCTTGTCCTCATTGGGGAGCTCTCTCCTGAAACATGAGTCTTTGTTTTGAAGAGAGTCTTAGTGGTTTAGTCCCCATGTGAGCATGTGAGCTCACAATTGTTCTGTAGCCTCCAGATCACTTCCATAGCAATCTTGCTTGCCCATCGTTAATCCTGTTTTTAAGCAGTTTTCGCTAGTGATTAAAAAAAAAAAAAAAAGAAAGAAAGAAAGGACTTCCCTGGTGGTCCAGTGGTTAAGAATCCACCTTGCAATGCAGGGGACGTGGGTTCGATCCCTGGTCGGGGAACTAAGATCCCACATGCCACAGGGTAACTAAGCCTGCACACCTCAACTATTGAGCCCAGGCGCCAAAACGATGAGATGATCTCGCATGCCGCAACTAAGACCTGATGCAGCCAATAATAAATAAATAAATAAATATTAAAAACAAACAAAAACCCAACCTACTGTCAAGCACTGGTTGACAGCATTAAAACAACAACAACAAAAAAAAGAATGCAAGAACAAATTGGAAAATACATGTTACAGCAAATGCCTTTTTGAGGTATAGTGTTTCTTTTTGAAAACTATTTTTATTGTTCATTTCATGATAAGCAAAGATTTGATAGTTGGGCCATTTTACAGGTATCCCTTTTTTTTTTTTTTTTTTTGTGGTACGGGAACCTCTCACTGTTGTGGCCCTGCTGTTGCAGAGCACAGGCTCCGGACACGCAGGCTCAGTGGCCGTGGCTCACGGGCCTAGCCGCTCCGTGGCATGTGGGCTCTTCACGGACCGGGGCATGAACCCGTGTCCCCTGCATCGGCAGGTGGACTCTCAACCACTGCGCCACTAGGGAAGCCCAGTTGGGCCATTTTAATAATAAAAATGCATTTCTGTGTCTGTGAAATAAAAGTGTAGTCACCATAATCTAGTATAACTTCCGTTAACACAAATACATTTAGAACCTGAAAATAGAGACACTGAGGGGCTTATTTTATTACTTACTTTCATTTTTAATCTGTCAAACCTGAATTTATTTTAGCATTTACATTGTTTAAAGTGTATTTTATGATGCTATAAATTTTTTAAATTCCTATTTTGAAGCTTAAGATGGAAGACTTTCCTGGGAGCAGATTACTAGGGAAACAGCTTATTTTACTTTGGCATTTTCTATGGCTATGAACTTAAATCTAGTAGTTGGCATCCATGTTCTAAAAAGCAGAATATTCTTCCTAGTTTCTTTATTTGAACTCAAACTATTTAATTTTCATACAAATGGAAAAAATACTTCAAAAAAATAGTTATGTAACACTTCTTTAGCGTTACATAATGGCAATTAGCATCTAATTTACAGCTCTAGGTAGAAAGAGACATCAATCCCTCCCTCAAATACTAGAGTCAGGTCTCCTATGCTGCAGCTAGACTTAACACCATTTCATTATATTGTATTATTATTTATTTAATTTATTTATTTTCGGCTGCGTTGGGTCTTTGTTGCTGCACGCGGGCTTTCTCTAGTTGTGGTGAGCGGGGGCCACTCTTCATTTGCGGTGCACGGGCTTCTCATTGCGGTGGCTTCTCTTGTTGCGGAGCACAGGCTTTAGGCCCGCGGGCTTCAGTAGTTGTGGCACGTGGGCTCAGTAGTTGTGGCTCGCGGGCTCTAGAGTGCAGGCTCAGCAGCTGTGGCACATGGGCCCAGTTGCTCCATTTCATGTGGGATCTTCCCGGACCAGGGCTCGAACCCGTGTCCCCTGCATTGGCAGGTGGACTCCCAACCACTGCCACCAGGGAAGCCCTGTATCTTTTTTTTTTTGCTGCTTATTAAAAAAATAATCTTTCCTTTTCCTGATTGAAATGTAATCAATGCTTTTAAGACAACTTGAAAAATAACATTATCTCTCTCTTTTTAAAATTTTATTGGTGTATAGTTGATTTACAGTGTTGTGTTAGTTTCAGATGTACAGCAAAGTGATTCAGTTATACATATACATATATTCATTCTTTTTCAGATTCTTTTCTCGTATAGGTTATCACAGAATACTGAGTAGATTTCCCTGTGCTGTACAGTAGGTCCTTGTTGGTTATCTGTCTTCTATACAGGAGAGTGTGTATGTTCATCCCAAGCTCCTAATTTATCTCCCCACCCCCCAGGTTTCCCCTTCAGTAACCATAAGTTTGTTTTAGACATCTGTAAGTCTGAAAAACAGCGTTATCTCTTGAGCCAGACCTAAATTTTGAAATAATTCACCTTTTAAAAATCTTTCCCCAAAGTTGAGGACATAAACAATATGTGACTCCTAAAGCAATAATTTGAAATACAGGTAGAGATTTAATCCAAAGATATTGTTTCATTACAGTGAGATGATGGAATAAACACGTTTTTCATTGATTACAATGAAAAATTGCAAGCCACCTAGATATTAGGAAAGTGTGGTCAATCCATGTAAAGTGTATGTAATATAAATATTAGATTGTGTAGCATTTTTCATTTTTATTAATAGCTCCTTTTCATTTATAAATTAACTCAGTACAGTGTGCTGATTGAAAAGCTTCATAGCACAAAGGCTGTAAAGAAAAACATTTTTTTTAAGGAGTTAGAGAAATGTTCACAATTCAGATGGAAAAATGGAAAAAAGAAAAACATAAAATTCAACACACAGCTGATTTCAGTCACATGTGTAGTGGTGATATACCATAATAAGACAGGCTGTCTCTGGCTGGTAGAATTCAGATAATTTGTAATTTTCTTTTATTTTACTATTCAGCATATTCCCAAATCTCTATAATAAGCATGTATACTTTTATAATCAAAATTATAATTAAAAGGTAAAATTTTAAATGGAAAAATATATAATAAAAACGAAAAAGAAAACACAGAAGTCAAAGAATTTTTTTAAACTTTAGGGGCCACACCAGTTGATGAGCATGTTTTGGGCTATTTTATACGAGCAAACCTCAGTCCAGGGATGGTTTCTACTGTCACTAACGACATTTGTTCCACCAGTAAAGGTGTTCACATCTCAGCCTGGCTGCTGACAGGCACTCTGCTCTGAGCAAGGCATTTTACCCTCAAGGCCTCAGTTTCCCCTTCTGAAGAGTTAGGTCCATACAGCGTTAAAGTCCTAAGATTCAATTTCATAGAATTTAATACTTATTTTTCTAACACCATCTATTGAAAATATTCCAGTTTGGCTACGAAGGTCGCATGTAGTTGAACACACTTGCTGGGATGAACTGGACATAGAAAGCTGGGAAGGAACCATCCCTGCTTTCAAGACATTACCATCTGACAAGAGGGCCAGATATGAATAGGTGGAGGGACCTGTTAGAAGTATGCAGAGGGCTGAAAGTACAGAGGTGGGAGTCTTGACCAGTCCTGGGTTTGGAGAGTCAGGGTAATCAGAGTTGTTCTCCTGGAAGAGAGGACACCCAAGTTAAGTTGTAAACAAAAAACAAGGTAGCCAGAACTGGGAAGGTACAAACGGCTTTCCATTCCTGGCAGCATACTGGCAGTGCTTATGGAGTGAGAGTGATCAGTTTAAAAATTTAAGGAATTCGAGGCAAAAAGACTTTCTTGTTGTTCAAAAAGAAGGCCACAGTGACCACGAATAACAAATGTTGTGAGGATATGAAGAAAAGGGAACCCTTGTACACTATTGGTGGGAATATAAATTGGTGCAGCTACTATGGAAAATAGTATGGAGGCTTCTCAAAAAACTAGAACTATCATATGATCCAGCAATTCCACTCTTGGGTATATATCTGGAAAAACCCGAAAGCTCTAATTCAAAAAGATACATGCACCCCAGTGCTCATAGCAGCATTAGTTGCAATAGCCAAGACACAGAAGCAACCTACGAGTCCATCAACAGGTGAATTCCTTTTTTTTTTTTTTAGAAACTGTTTATTTTCCATCAACCTATTTCCATTTTAAGAGTTTGTGGAAGAACAGTTTAAGACCACTCAGTGGTTGTTCCTACCCACTCAGTGGCCTGAGCGGTGGGAGCTACTGACCAGTCTTCAGTGGGGAACTGCTGAATAGGCACAGAGGGCACCTGCACACCTTCAGACCAGTCCACCACCTTAGGCTGAGGAGCAGTGAACTCAGGAGCTGGAGCGGTCCATTCGCCCTGAAATTCCTCCTTGGTCACAGCCTTCTCAGCTGCTTCCTGCTCTTCCTTTTCAATCTCTTACAGGTGAATTCCATCAACAGGTGAATGGATAAAGATGATGTAGCTTATGTGTATATATATATATATATATACACATAGGGGAATACTCCTCAGCCATCAAGAATAACATTTTGCCATTTGCAACAACATGGATAGACCTAGAGGATATTATGCTAAGTGAAATAAGTCAGACACAGAAAGACAAATGGTGTATGTTATCACTTATATGTGGAATCTAAAAACTAAACTAGTGAATATAACAAAAAGAAAACAGACTCAAAGATATAAAGAACAGACTAGTGGTTACGGGGGGGAGAGGAAAGGGGGAGAGGCAATACAGGGGTAGGGGATTAAGAGGTACAAACTTTTGGGTATAAAATAAGCTACAAGGATATATTGTACAACATAGGGAATATAGCCAACATTTTGTAATAACTATAAATGGAGTATAACCTTTAAAATTGTGAATCACTATGTTGTACACCTGAAACTTATATAATATTGTAAATCAACTGTTTCTCATTTTAAAAAAAAAAGACCAGTGAATTGTTAGTGCTAAGCAGTTCCTGTTACCCACTAAGATGCCCCTCAACATCTGGAGGGACAGAGGACACTGTTAACAGAAAGGAAACAGTCTGAGTTTAACTGTGGTTCTTTACTTTTCCCATGGAGACATTTTTTATTTCCTACCAAGACTACCTCCCAATGGCCTTTGGAGTTTCTGCCTTGCTGATAACCCACCCAAGTTACCTTTCTCTGTTGCCCCTGCTACCCCCGTCACTCCTGCCACTGCCATCTACTTGACAACCTAACCTCTTTCTTGCTAAACTTCACCTCTTAGAGCATAACTTACATGCTTCGGGCCACAGGGAGCTGCTGTGAGGCTGGTTCATATCTTCTGACATACCCGCAAAGCCCGTGCCCTTTTCCCCTTTGATAAGATACAGAAAGAACAGTAATGAAAGCTGGATATCATGACCAGGCCAAGACAAACTCTCCGCTGGGCTTCTGTCCTGCTTGGAGGGACTGGTGGGGAATTAGACAGGTTTGTGCAAGGACTGCACAGGTGGAAGGGCTTACCTTGGAGCGCTCCTGGGTGTTTCCTGTGAATTTCATACACACACACCCATCTCTGACTGCTTCTCTCGCCCACTCCAAAATAGAAGCAAAGATTTTTAACAACCTCTGACCTGAGTGTGAGACAGAATATATTCAGATGCATGCTTGACAAGTGAGCTTCTCAACTTGGTTAAGACTAGGGAAAAGAGAGGAGGAAGGGAAGGAGGGAGGATGGAGGGACTGGTGCTTTTGAGAAGGGGTTGAGTAAGAAGGACCCACTGCCTCAAGGACTGGTGGACAGAAGGAAGGGATCTCAGAAATGAGATCCATCCCTAGTGAACAATTGTAATACTTAGGTTAATGCCAGCTGCTGTTACAAATGGATCACAAAGTTTCAGTGAACCCAACCACTTTATTCCTTGCTCATGTAACAGTTCCTTGCCTATATTCCTGACTAGAGGGCAGCTTTTCTGTGACAGATAACTGTCTGCTGGCCACAGGGAGCTTTGGCAGCATGGTATAGGAGGACTTCGGAGGGAAGGAGTGAAAAGGCTGAGACTGAAAAGCCGTCCTTCAATGCTTCTGTAAATCCCGCTTCCCATCCTGAATCCTAATTCTAGTGAGAGGAGTGAGCCTAGACATTGCAGTCAGACAGATCTGTATTCAAATCCCAGTTCTGCCACTTCCTGGCTGTGCAATTGTGGGCAGTTTTCTCAATCTGTCTGAACCCTGGCTCCCCTGTTTGAGCAACAAGGATACTAACACTTCACATCGTTGTTCAAGGATTAAATAAAATGGCATTCAGAGCACATCAGGCATCTAGATCAATACATATTCTGCCTCTAATCAGGGTTCCTTGACTGGTTCTTGAATGGCTCTTTCTGCTTAAAGGAATCCTGAGAAATGGTGTTAGGGTAACTGCCATCTGGAGAAAAAGTAGAGCAGAATTCCCTGCCTCTTTCCTCACCCCCAAATAAATTTAGATAGGTCAAAGATTTTTCTTATTGCCTTAGAGTAGGAAGGGCATTTCTGAGCACTATTCAAAACCCAGAATGGTCAATCTGACAACATAAAGATAAAAAATATCTGCATGGGGAAAAAAATAGACATAGTGAAAGAGAAATGACAAACTGAAAAACATTTGCAACCATACCCAAAGAGCTAATTTCCTTAATAAATAAAGAACTCCTGTAAATCAATAAGAAGAAAACCTAACAATCAAATTGAAATGGCCAAAGGCTACAAATAGTTCCCAGAGAAGAAAATACAAATGCCTTTAAACATTGAAAAGGTGCCCAACTCACTCATAATAAAATAAATGTAAATTGAAACTATAATTAGATACCAGTTGAAAAACTTTCAGATGGGCAAAGACCAGAAAGTGTGATAACAACGTTAGTAAGGGCATAGGGAAACAGGCCTGTATATATATATTGCTGAAGGGAATGGAAACCAAGTCACCCTTTATGAATAGTAATTTGGTGATTCTGTCAAAATTTAAATTTGAGTTAGCAGTACCACTTTATGAATTTAACTTAAATATTCATAAATAGAAGAGTAGTTAGCTAAATTGTGATAATGGCATGTAAGTGGTTACAGGGTCACCCTGTACATGCTAGTATGGAAAATTTTCCAAAGTAGAAAAAAAAGACGGAACAGTATGCATTTACAGTGTGCTCTCATTTGTGTTTTTAAAGAGTAGGTAGTATCCCCATTTTACAAATGAAGAAAGTGAGGTTTGGAAGAGTTAGGTAGCTTGCCCACAGTCATCAGAGTCAGTAGTTAGATAATAGAGTCTGGGCCAGGGCCAGGGCTGTCTGGTTTCTCTGGCAGTGAAATCCAGGTCTTTTGGGGTTTTTTGTTTGTTTCTTTTGTTTTTTGGCCACATTAAAGAGCTTGCAGGATCTTAGTTCCCGACCAGGGATTGAACTCATGTCGCCTGCAGTGGAAGCACAGAATCCTAACCACTGGACGGCCAGGGAAGTCCCGAAATGCAGGTCTTTAACTGCATGCTTTAGAGCTTCCCCTAAGCTAATATACAAGGGACTGTCCTACACTATTTTCTACTTCTCCCCTTCACATACCTTGTCACAAGTTAAACTGAACTTTCCCACATTCCTCCACACATTCCCATCTCCCAAACACCTCTGTATCTTGGTTCATGCTGCTTGAGCCAGATCAGGTGCTGCCTCCTCCAGGAAGCCCTCCTTGGTTCTCCCAGACAAATTAATCTTTGCCTCTTCCAAACTCTTGAGCACTTCATCCCTTTCAAGGAAATCTTTGGAAGGTGGGTTCTGGAGAGAATTCAAGAGAGGAGGGGAGGAAAGAAAGTAAATATTTATTGTGGGCCTACTTTGTGTTAAGCACAATGCCACTGCTTTCACACGAGTCTTCTCATCTAGTATTTTAAGTATTTGTCATTGGGTCGTATGTTGTTGGAGGCAGGACCACATCTGATTGATGTGGGTGTTTCCCTGAAGGCCTTGCACCCGTTTTTCCATTCCTTCCATGCAAACAAGTTTTGAGACGCTACTGCATATCAGGTACTGAGTTTGGTGCTGGGGATACCGAGATGAGTAGGATGAATAGGGCAGAGTCTCAGCTGTCTGTCTAGGAGGGGAGCCAACTGTATGACCCAATAAATCATATCTGAACATTGTTAATAAGGTGGTGGAAGAAGTTTGTTGGATGAGTGGATGCGTGCCTCTGATTGCACCCCATCCAATGCCTACCTTCACTTCAGAACTTGCTCAATTCATCATGCATCCAATCCTGAGACCACCCCTTTCATGCACAGCCCTGGTTAGAAAGTTCTCACATTGTCACTCTAGAACTGCATTGTCCAATACCATAGCCAGTATCCACACCTGGCTGTTTAAATTTAAATTAATTACAACGTCAAAGAGCTGGGAAAGTGTGAAGGAGTTGGGAGGCAGCATCACCCTCCTCTGCATTCCAGCACACCACACAGTCACAGATAACTGTAGCCATGGCCGGGAGAAGGGGCTAGGGTGGCAGGATTCGGGGTTCCGGGGAAGCTTACAGACCAGGAAAGCATTCTCTCTGCTAGGAGACTCCCCAGTCTTTCCTCCTCCCATCAGGGTGGGCAGCAGATACAGACTCACGAATGGAGGGCCTGTCAGCAACACAACTGGGTGACACAGTGAATGTGGGATGAACCACAGAGGACTTTCCATTCTCATGGCATGCCCATAGGGGTGCAGCAAGGTGAGGGGTTCCCTGAGACCACAGCGGCCCCTTTCATTACACTAGCAGCACAGAACCACGAGGCGGGAGTGGTTTCCACACTGTCTCCCCTTGCCTGTAGCAGCTCTTCCTCCCAACTTCCCCACAGCTCAGGCGCCCCTGGTTTTCCTGTCTGGAGTGGGGAGGGGAGCAGAAGGGGCTGGCACCCCTGCGGGAGGCGTTTTCTTCTATCCCTCTCCTGGGCTGGGGACCTGTCCCCTGCTCTCCTCCCCATGGATGCCTGCTGGGCAAGGGGACCAAAACAGGCCACTAGAGGGTAGCAAAACCCCTCTTTTTAATTCTGAATTCGGTGGGTGAGAAGGACAGCTCCTGGGGTGCTCATTGCTCCCCAGTCCTGCAGAAGTGAAAATAAAACAGAAAACATTTAAGAAAAAAATTAATGCAAACCCTGTTTTCATGTTTTACATGAATTTTCAGGTAGACGTGAATCCAAAGAAATCCCTCAGGAATCAAGTAAGAAAGCTCCCAAAGTAAGATGTTCTGTGACCATTTATTATTGTGGAATCTATAGTAATAAATTCCTCTAATAATGTGTTCCCCAAAGGCCTGGCAGCTTAATAACATTGCAATATAATAGTGTGTTCTTAGGAGGTATTTTACAAGGGAAAGACTAACATGCAGGTTTCTTTCTCTCCCTTGGCATTCAGAAGTCTCTTTTACTATATTTGTCATATGGTTTAAGAACTAAATTTAGAAATGAAATGAAAATGAAAATTTAGTACCCACCTCAGCCTAGTTCTAGACAATTAGCTCTGTTCTGTCTCTTGGAGCTTCTGCAGGGAAAGCTAATCGCTTTGCAGTCCTGCCAGTTTCGTTTCTGCAAACCGATACCCCCTTGTGGCCACACCAAAGCCTGGACGTTGATGGGACCTTTAACCTTTCACCAGGCAAAGTTAGTTGTTTTGCTGTTGTTGTTTTATCAGTAGAACTGAAAAATTCCCCCAACTGCTTTTCTGTCTTTCGGATTATATACTATGTATTCCTGTGAATTATTTTTCATCTCCAGTGTGTTTGCAGATCTTTAGAGAAAAGTAGATTCCATGCCTTAGGAGGTTATTCCATTTTTTCTTGACAGGCAAAACAAAAGAAAAATCCTTGTTGTGTAAATCCTGTTAAAGAGAAAAACATAGGCCCCAAATGGTGTCACTTGTGCTAAAGCCCATCATACCAAAACTAGAGTTAATACCTGACCCAACTGCAGCTTCAACCTTCCCCAGGAATATAGTCTTAATCCGCCAGTTTGGAACTTTCTGGCCCACATCACTGAGGTCATCTGTCATGTGGGCCACCCCCCACCCCCACCCCACCCCCGCCCCAAAGGGAAGAAGAGGAAATCTGCATGGGAGACCCTGCCCTTCTCCCAGAAAAGGTGCCGGGCCTGAAACAATCCTTTCTTTTCTCTTGCTTCCTTGCCCCACCCTCCTTCTTCCTATAAAAACCTCTCATTTTGTGTAACACCTTGGAGCACCCTTCTGTTTACCAGATGGGATGCTCCCCACCATTGAATAAGGCCAATCAGATCTTCAAATTTACTGGGTTGAATTTTTATTTTTAACAATCCTAAGAGCTAGATTGCACCGTGTAATTTTCAGAAGAGCCCTGAAGGTACTTATTATTCTCCCTCTTTTGTAGATGGAGAAATGGGTGCCCTGGAAGTGTCTTGTCCACGGCCACCCAGCTATTCCCCAGTGACATTCGGGTTTGAAACTTGATTGCTTTGCTCTCCACCCTGATGAACTCCTTAGAGGAAGGAGGCATGTCGGGTTGGAATCTCTGAAACCCATGGCACCTGGCCCTGCAGCTGGTACCTCTTAGGCCCTCAGGGCCTCATGGAGTAAGAATAGGGTGTGGCCAATAAGGAATGAGGCAGAGAGGTCAGAAATCACCAGAGCCCTGGGCCCTGCAGGACAGTCTGCTTTGGTGAGTGCACTGGGGGCTGGTGGGTAGAATGCAGGTCTGCTGGCCTCATTACTGCCCTTCCCAGGGCTGATTTTATTTTGCAATTCTCGGCTCCAGCCCAGACCTCAGAGAATGAAGGATATGAGGTGATGGGACCCAGTGTGGGCAGGGAGGGAAGAGAAGGAAATCCAGGGACTTGCCAGGACTTGCCTGGGCATATCCTACCTGATGCCAACCCTGCTGTACCTGGAGGTGCAGGGCTTTCTCATCTTCTGCCAGAACGAGTGTTTACTGAGGACCAACTTGGTGTCTCTGGTGCTTGGCAGAGTTCTTTAGTGTTCTCAAAACACATCAAGGCTATATCCTTGTTACAGTAAGAAAAGGAAGCCTCAGAGAAGCTAGTCACTTGCCCAACGAGCAGGAAAACTTTTTTTTTTACACACATATTTTACTTAAACGTGTAAAAAAAAAAAAGCAAATGCGAAGCAAGGAAGTGGAGAAAATGTGGAAGTTCTGTTGCTGAAATAGGCAAGGGGTGGAGGGAGGCGTTGTTTTGGTTTTGTTAAATCAGAGAGAGCCTCCTGTTAGTGCGCTGCTAACAGCAAGAGAGGAACTGAGGATCCAGCAGGAGGGCAGGTTGGGGGCCGTGGCCCTGGGAGCAGGAGAGGGGACAGAACCAAGGTGCCTGGGAAAGGTTTGCTCTCAGGTTGTGGAACCAGCTGGGATCAGCAGGGTGCAGGCAGAAAGCCACTTTTTTTTCTTCTAAACTGCCTTTCTTCACCCACTTTGTGGGCAGTTCCTTCCAGCCCCTGAGTGAGTTCTCAGCAGATCCCACAGCTTTTCAGCTTATCTTTGTAAGGTCGGATCTTAACAAACAGCACCGCAAAACAGAGGAAAGCTTCAAGTGAGCTTTATTAGGGAGCGCTCCCGGGCGAGGTTCACTGGTCCGAGTGAAAGGGGCCAGAGAAGTCGCACCCGGGTGAGGGTTGGGCAAGATTTTATAGGGGAAGAAGGGAAAGGGGTGTGGTGAATCTGGGAGGGCGCAGGGTATTCCTTATTTGGTGGTCTTTTCGGGTATCCTGGGACCGTTAGTCCTGCCCCTCGAAAGGCGGGAAGGCTGGGCTGGGTTCAAAGTCCCTAGGTCGGTTCCTGGAACTGGGTGGTCCGGAAAGTCTCCAGGTCAGTTTCTGGAACTGGGTGGTCCAGAGAGTTTCCATCTGATGCAACCTGTGGATCTGATTGTGTTCCCCTGCCTCAGGCCAGTTGGCCTTACAATCTTGGGTGGAAAAAAAAAAAAAATCCAGGCTGGGCTGACCTGGAAACTCTGACTTCTGGTCCAGTTGAAAAGCTCTTCCCCCCTCAGTTTGGGCCTGCTTTTTATACGCTGGGTGAAAAATGAAATGTGCTTGTTACTCTTCTCTGTCCCTTTGTGCCTGTCCCCCATCACCTACTAGCTGCTGCTTTGGGGGTCTGTGAGGGTGGAGGGAGGTGGGTAATTGACCAGGAAGGTCTTCTGTGAGTGCTACAGGCCTCAGGTGACCATGACTGTGACTGCGACTGTGACCGGAGCAGATATACAACCACAGATTCTTCCTCGGGAGAGGCACTTAGGTGAGGCCTTCAGAGTCTGCCATCTCTGGGGGTGTTTTACCCACTTGGGGGTGCCTCCCCCAGCTTTCCGCTTACCATCTTGCAAGTACCTGTGGGCCATGGACCAGCACGCATCACCTGTCAGAAATGGAGAGCTTAGGCTCACCCTCACCTGTTGAATCAGAACCTACATGTTAACAAGAGCCCGGGTGATGTGATGCTCAGTCAAGTTCGAGGAGCTCTGCTTCCAGCCACCCCCGGCCCCTGACTCCAGCAGCATCCCTCTTTGCTGGTCCACCTTGCCCCTCCAGAGAGACTTCACCCTGTACGTTTTTAGGCCCCCCAAGTCCAGCCCCCTTCCACCCATCTACACCTAGAAAACAAGTATAGGAGAGGAAAAAAAAAAACCTTCCTACTCCCATATTAGGTTCTGTATCTGGGGCCCTGGAAATTCGACTGACAAATTAACAAGAGAAATCAAGTTTATTAATGTATGTATTACTCAGCTGTAAGTAATTCGAAGGAATGATAAGAACTTGGGCTATACAGCATCTTAAAAGAACAATACATTTTAAGAGGAGGGACAAGACGGGCTTCTGGGGGTGGTAAGTTGTGGAACTGCAAATATATGAGAGAGCCAATGGTAAATGAGGGCTGGTTTTAGCAAAGTTTGTTATGTAGATTCCTCAGGTGCTGCTAAGGGTCTAGCATTATCTCCAGTGATTAACTTCTGTCCTTGACAGAGAGGGGAGAGAACATCTTTATAAATGTACTTCTGCTTTTAGGCAACTAGGGGAAGGGCAGGGAGCTTTTGTTGTAACTATTTCTTCTCAGTTGCCTTGAGCTCAAAATAATCCTTATTTTTAAAGATTATACTCCGTTTATAGTTATAGCATATTGGCTGTATTCCCTGTGCTGTGCAATGTATCCTTGTAGTTTATTTTATACATAATAGTTTGTACCTCTTAATCCCCTACCCCTATCTTGTCCCCCCGCTGCATCCCTCTCCCCACTTGTAACTTGTATAGTTTGTTCTCTATATCTGTGAGTCTACTTCTTTTTGTTATATTCCTAGTTTGTTGTGCTTTTTTAGATTCCACATATAAGTGATACCACACTGTATTTGTCTTTCTGTGTCTGACTTATTTCACTTAGCATAATACCCTCCAGGTCCATCCGTGTTGTTGCACATGGCAGGATTTCATTCTTTTTATGGCTGAGTAGTATTCCATTGTGTGTTTGTGTGTGTGTGTGTGTGTATTTATCTATATACCATATCTTCTTTATCCATCAGTCTGTTGATGAATGCAGGTTGCTTCTATATCTTGGCAGTTGTAAATAATGCTACTATGAATATTGGGGTGCATGTATCTTTTTGGATTAGTGTTTTTGTTTTTTCTAGATATTGCCCAGGAGTGGAATTGCTGGGTCCTATGATAGTTCTATTTTTAGTTTTTTGAGAAACCGCCATACTGTTTTCCACAGTGGATGCACCAGTTTACATCCCTACCAACACTGTATGAGGGTTCCCTTTTCTTCTCATCCTCACCAAAATTTATTTCTGTCCTTTTTGATGGTGGCCATTCTGACAGGTGTGAGGTCATATCTCCTTGTGATTATTTTTTAAGATTTTTTTGACGTGGACCATTTTTAAAAAGTCTTTTATTGAATTTGTTACACTATTGCTTCTGTTTATGCCCTGGCCCCTTGGCTGCAAGGCACGTGGGATCCCAGCTCTCTGACCAGGGATTGAACCCACACCTCCTGCACTGGAAGGCAAAGTCCCAACCACTGGACTGCCAGGGAACCCTCACTGTGGTTTTGATTTGCATTTCCCTGATGATTAGCAATGTTGAGCATCTTTTCATGTGCTTGTTGTCCATCTGCATTTCCTCTTTGGAAAGATGTCTATTCAGTTCTCCTGCCCATTTTTTAATCAGGTTGTTTTTTTTTTTTGATGATGAGATGCATGAGCTGTTTATATATGTTGGATATTAACCCCTTATTGGTCGTATCATTTGCAAATGTTTTCTCCCATTCAGTAGGTTGTCTTTTTGTTTTGTAGATGGTTTCCTTTGCTGTGCAGAAACTTTTTTATGTTTAATTAGGTCCCATTCGTTTATTTTTGCTTTTATTTCCTTTGCTTTAGGAGACAGATCCAAAAAAATATTGCTATGACTTATGTCAAAGAGCGTTCTGCCTATGTTTTCCTCTAGGAGTTTTATGGTTTCCAGTCTTACATTTAGGTCTTTAATCCATTTTGAGTTTATTTTTGTATATGGTGTTAGAGAATGTTCTAATTTCATTCTTTTACATGTAGCTGTTTAGTTTTCCCTGCACCACTTATTGAAGAGACTGTCTTTTCTCCATTGTATATTCTTGCCTTCTTTGTCATAGATTGTATATTCTTGCCTCCTTTGTCATAGAGTAATTGACCATAAGTGCATAGGTTTATTTCTGGGCTCTCTGTTCTGTTCCATTGATCTATGTGTCTGTTTTTGTGCCAGTACCATACTGTTTTGATTACTGTAGCTTTGTAGTATAGTGTGAAGTCAGGGAGTGTGATTTCTCCAGTTCTTTTCTTCTTTCTCAAGATTGTTGTGGCTATTTGGGATCTTTTGTGTTTCCATACAAATTTTTAAAGTATTTGTTCTCATTCTGTGAAAAATGCCATTGGTATTTTGATAGGGATTGCACTGAATCTGTAGATTGCCTTGGGTAGTATGGTCAATTTAACAGTATTAATTCTTCCAATCCATGAACATGGCATATCTTTCCATCTGTTTGTGTCATCTTCAATTTCTTTTATCAGTGTCTTACAGTTTTCCAAATACAGGTCTTTTCCCTCCTTAGGTAAATTTATTCCTAGATATCTTATTTTTTTTTGATGCAACTGTAAATGAAATTGTTTTCTTAATTTCTCTTTCTGATAGTTCATTTTTAGTGTATCAAAATGCAACAGATTTCTGTATGTTAATTTTGTATTGTGCAATTTTACCAAATTCATTGATGAATTCTAGTAGTTCTTTGGTAGTGTCTTTAAGATTTTCTTTATTGTCTGCAAACAGTGACAGTTTAACTCCTTCCTTTCCAATTTGAATTCCTTTTATCTTTTTTTTTTACATGCTTTCCTCTTGCCCTCCCTCTCAGCTCTGCTGCCTGGTGGAATCACCCTTAAGCAGAGCCTCTTCCTTTTAGCGTTCCCCACTGTTACACCAGTGACAAGGGAAAAGGCAGAGAGTGTGGGTGTCAAATCTTCTAGTGGATTTGGTGGTAGGAAGATAAGGAAATGTCTGAATTCCATTTTCCAGTGAAATATGAAATGTGGTCATTAGTTATAACTGGGCCTGTGGAGGGTGTGGCATGAACAGCAAAAACTCATGCTCCCTCATGTTCCCCTTTCATATTATACAGCTACCCAGGCAGGAACTACAGTTCCCAGACTCCCCTGCTTCCAGGTGGGACCATGTGACTAGTTCTTGCTAATTGACTATGAGTAGAAGCAATTAGTCCTAATTGGCATTTCCTGGCTAAAGAGGTTGAGAAGTAGGTACATCTTTCCCCATTTTCTCTCTCTTGCACACAAGCTGTTGTGTGGGTGCAGAGAACTCCAAAGCTCTAGGAGGGTGGAGGCCCAAGATGAAAGGCACCTGGATTCCTGAAAGCCACCTGCCCTGGACTTCTGTGCACAAGAAATAAACTTTTATTTTTCAAGCCGCTGAAAATTTGGGGTTTGATTGTTCCAACAGGTAGCATTACTCTAACTAACCCAGGTGTAGTAGGTTTGCGAAGCAGTATGAAATATGTGTCTCAGTGAGTGGGCAGTGAGGGAGCAGATGCTACCAGTGGTGCATCCCACCACCTTAAGAGCCTTGCTGGCCTGGGCAGGATACTGGACGAGGATGAACAACTCAGATGTAGCTCTGTAGACAGATATGGGCCAAGGAGGGGCAGAGCTGCACGGCAGTGGCTGCAGGTCAAAAGACTACTCCTATATGCCCCAGGACCCTGTACAACCTGTAAGAACTATTTAATAAGCAGAAACCTCAATTGAGTTGGGAGACCAGAAGGGGGAGCTCTTACACCCTGCAACAAAATAGAGCCCAACAGGAAGAAGAAAGACTCTTCTTTGCTGGCAAGGACTCAGCTAACGAAATGCCATGGACTCTGTTTACTACAGCCCTCCCACCTTCCTTTTCCTCTCTATAAAAAGCGTTCGTCTTCCCTTGCAGTACAGAAATTTCCACATGGCTCACCATGTTCGTAGACCCTGAACTACAATCCTCTGCTGATCCCAGATAAACCCATTTTTGCTGGAGAAATACCTGGCAGCCTATTTGTTTTAGGTCAACAAACCCTAAGAGGAGGGTGCCCTGAAAAATGACTGAAATTGGACTACCCGCCACACGTTCACCAAAGGAGTATAAAACGGCTGTGACTCATATTCCATAAATATGGGTGTGCCAGAAACATCACACATTTTTGCTTTCTTTAAAATCAAATTTAGTCTGCAAGCCTCCATCCTACCAAGCTGGTGGAAAGTCAGTTCCAGGCATCACTTCCTTCTCCCTAGTATTGCATTGTATCCAGAAGGCCAACATGGTGTTTCCAAGCAAGGGAAGGCCTATCATCTTTGATTCAGGATGACCAGCACAGATATCCTTAAGGGAGCACAGGGATCCTCTGCAGTCCTGCTATATTCTCTGGGCGTTTTTAAAAATAGAACCAGGTCCACTAACTACTTAGGAAGTCACTGACCTCAGGAATCTCCCTCTACCTCTTTCTGCTGCCCAGGAACCAGTCTTTCTCCCCTGACACCTGTCCCCTGGAAAACTCATACTTCTGAAAAATAAAAGCCAGAAAGGTAGGTTAGGTATGGATGGCTTCTGTTTTCTAATCCAGCAACATAAACCTCCCTGACAGCAAAGGGTGAGGGGTCTGAAATTCAGGGAGAACCATACACAAATGAATATTTTGGTTTCAGCATCAATCTCTTAGGGCTATTTTGAGGATGAGAAGAAAGAAAGCATGTAAAGCAGCCAGCATAGAGCCTGGCATGGAGCAAGTTCTCCATCATTATTACATGTCTGTCTACCACCTTCCATGTTCCTTAATCTCACCATCACAAAAACAAGTTAAGTGAAAGTGTCAGGCAAGTCCTAGAAAAACTTTAAAATTCTCTCCAGTTAGTTACTGTCTTCACCAAATAAGAGGTGTCACCACTCAATAAATGATGTCACTGCCATAGTCCAAGCATAGATGTTGGGCTTAGTTTATAAACACTGACACAGCTGAGGATCTCTGTGGCAGCCATGAGAATGCATCACTCACCTCCCAACTGCGGGGATTCTAATCCCAGCCAATGAGGGGGTGTGACAAAGATATGAAGGTGGGGGTGTGACAAGGATATGAAGGTGGGCGTATTGCTGGGGGTGTGGCATCCTCTGAAGGTGACTTAGACTTGGGAACTCCCGGACAGCCATGCTGGTCCTTCCTCAGACTGCAGGGCAATCTTAGAAGGTTTCACCCAGCCTTCGTTCCTTTCCTCTCTCCTTCACTAAGTGGCAGACCTGTATTATGCTCTGAAGCCAGGCTCTCCCAGCCTCTTCTGGCTCCCTCCCTCTTTTCTCTCACAGATGTTTCCTCTAATAAATTTCTTGTTCATTTCATCTTGTCTTGCACTTGCTTCTCAGAGGACTCAGCCTAACACGTTCTCCCCATTCAGTACATCCACTTTCTTTTCATAAGTGTATCATTTATCTAGATAACAAATATTAATTAAATGCACTTGTTATATTTAAATTATGAAATGCACTATATAAGGACAAATGTTTTAGATATAACTTAAGATTTCTTCTTACCTTAAAGTGTTAACTCTTGTTTCAACTGCCCTTTAACATTTCTTTTTGATGAATTTGGCACCTGCTACTATTTAGTCTGAGCTTTAAAATCTCAAGTGGCTGTTGAGTTCCCTCATGGCTCTTAACTCTCCCTAGAAACTCAAAACTAATTAAAAACAAAAAGTCAACGGCATTAAAAATATATATCTAATATATATAATTAAAATGTAAATAAATAATAAAATATAAATATATATTGCATATATATGCAATACAAAGACGTTCACAGTATTTAGAAGATACAGGAAGAGAACTACCCATGATGCCATCATTCTATCACAATAGCTGCCATTTTTAGGGGCCCCGTGTCCCTACCACCACCTCCTGCTCTCTCCAGGGGCACCTCTTCTCTAGAGGGTCATCCACAGAACTGCCTGTGTTCAGCATGAGCCCCAGGTTCTCAGCCCTGGAGGCACATCAGAATCATCTCTGGAGCTTTTAAAAATGACCCAGGCCCAGGGCTTCCCTGCTAGTGCAGTGGTTAAGAATCTGCCTCCCAGTGCAGGGGACATAGGTTCGATCCCTGGTCTGGGAGGATCCCACATGCCGCGGAGCAACTAAGCTCGTGTGCCACAACTACTGAAGCCTGCGTGCCTAGAGCCCATGATCCACAACAAGAGAAGCCACTGCAATGAGAAGCCAGCGTGCAGCAACAAAGACCCAACGCAGCCAAAAAAAAAAAAAAAATGACCCAGACCCAGCCTTTAGCTGGATCTCATTAAGCTGAATCTTTCCTTCCTCCTTTTTGGAGTCTAGGCACAGAATAAAATTGATTGAATTCCTCGATGTTTATACCACTTACCATCACTAGTGCACTCAGAGTACTGCCCTTTTCAATATTTTTATTACTCTCTTTATTATTTGACCTCTTCCTCCCTGATCCCCACTCTTTTTCCCTCCTGCTAAGGGTACCCCAGGGATTTTAGATATGTTATTAAATGTGCTTGTATTCTTATAAATATATAGGGTTGTTTGGGTATATGTGTTTTTAATGTACATTTGTAGGTTGTTTCTTATCTGTTCCCCCCAATAGTATGTTTTAAGGTTCTGTCTTTATTGACATATGAATACTACCTCCTGGCTTCTCATTCCTGCACAGTGTCCCTCATACCTTACTTTCCATTCTTGTAGGGATGAACACCCACAGAGCCCTGAGCTGTCCTCCAGCCCTGGCAGCTCTGCAGTGAGCATCCTTGTGTATGTGCCCTTGTGAGCCTGTGTGAGAGTTCCTCTGGCAGGAGTGTCCTAGCATCCTCAGCTGATTCTGATGCACAGCCAGGGCTGAGGACCACTGCCGCCCTTCAACAAGTTTTCTGATCTTATAAGGTTTTCCTTACACTCCTCTCGCATGGGACTGACTCCTCCCCAGCTGAAATCTGAGATATTCAGGCTATGTCTTTTACCCCATAAAAACTCTCCCTTCAGGATCTCAGAAATGCTAAAGATAAGTGGTGAATCACATCTTAAATGTGACCCTGTATTTGTTTCCTGTTATCGCTGTAACAAAGTACCACAATCTCAGTGACTTAAAACAACACAGATCTCTTTTCTTAAATTCTGGAGGTCAGAAGTTCTAAAATTTAGGTGTCAGCTGAACTGTGTTCCTTTTGCGTACTCTAGGGGAGAATCCATCTCCTGCCTTTTCCAGCTCCTAAGAGGCTGCCTGCATTCCATGACTGGAGGTCCTTTGGCTTGTGTCACTCCAACCTTTGCCTCTGACATCACATGTCCTACTGTGGATGGGACCCTCCTGCCTTCCTCTTCCAAGGATCCTTGTGATTACATCAGGCCCACCTGAATAATCCAGGATAATCTTTGCAGTTTAAGATCCTTAACTTAGTCACACTTGCAACTGTGAGTTTATACATTTTGTCATGTAAAGTAACATACCCATGGGTTCCAGGGATTAGGACTTGGATGTCTTGGGTGGGTGAGGAAATTATTCTGCCTACCATATGACCATTGAATTTTTAAAATTTAAACTTTATTTAGTTTCTTAAAAATAAAAAGTAACCTATGCTTTGTTTGTGTTACGAACAATGCAGAGATACATAAGGAACAAGGTGATGGCTCAGCCCACTCTTCCCTGATAACTCCTGTCCATAAACTATTAAAAATTCAACTCAGATCTTTCATCCATGTTCATCTTCACACATACATTTGTGTTGTTGTGTCGTGTGCTGGTTGTTTTACAGTACCAGGGTCATACATGTTAATCCATAACTTCTTCCTCTTAATGTACCATGGAGTCCCTCCAGATTAATCCATGGGAACCTCACTCATCATGTTTATTAAATATTCCGCAGGATGAGCAAATTGTAATCCATTCAGCTCTTACCTCATTGAGAGATATTCAGATGGTTTTCTGACTTCCACCTCTTCAAACCAATTTTCAAAATGTGTCCTTTGGTTTGTGTACACCAGTGCTCTTATTTCTGAAGGTTGCCTGAAGTGGAATATGGCCTCCAAAGATATGTGCCTTTTTTTTTTTTTTTTTCTGTCTGCGTTGGGTCTTCATTGCTGCGCGTGGGCTTCTAGTTGTGGTGGCTTCTCTTGTTGCGGAGCATGGGCTCTAGGCACGTGGGCTTCAGTAGTTGTGGTGCACGGGCCTAGTTGCTCCATGGCGTGTGGGATCTTCCCGGACCAGGGAATGAACCAGCATCCCCTGCATTGATAGGTGGATTCTTAACCCATGTGCCACTAGGGAAGTCCCTGATATGTGCCTTTTTAGTAGATAATGTCAGATTGTTGTCCAAAAGGTTTAGTAACTTACACTTTTACCAGCAAGAAATGAGCATGCCCTCTTAACCACAAAACCGCCTCCAGCCAGAGTAAAATAGTGTTGCTGTTTATGGTTTAAGTTAATTTGATGTGTGAAAAAGAATATGCCATTAATGTTTTAATGCACATCTCTGCAATGAACACAGGGTTCAGGGTGATTTTTTCATGTCCATTGACTACTTACATTTCCTCTTCTGCAAATTACCCTCTTGCCTATCATTTATTTTATTATTTTAAAATAAACTTTATTTTTTTTTGCGGTACACGGGCCTCTCACTGTTGTGGCCTCTCCTGTTGCGGAGCACAGGCTCCGGACGCGCAGGCTCAGCAGCCATGGCTCACGGGCCCAGCCGCTCCGCGGCATGTGGGATCCTCCCGGACCGGGGCACGAACCCGTGTCCTCTGCATCGGCAGGCAGACTCTCAACCACTGCGCCACCAGGGAAGCCCTAAAATAACTTTATTTTTAAGAACAGTTTTAGATTTACAAAAAAATTGTGAAGACAGTGCAGAGAGTTCCCACAGAGCTGTGCTCAGTTTCTCCTACTAATAACAGCTTACATTACTTTGGTACATTTGTTACAGCCAATGGACCAATATTGATACATTATTATTAATTGAGGAGTTTCTTCAGATGTCCTTAATTTTTTTACCTAATGTCCCTTTTCTGTGCCAGGATCCCATCCAGGCACCACGTTACATTTAGTTGTTTCATCTCCTTGGGCTCCTCTTGGCTTTGATAGCTTCTCAGACACTCCTTATTTTTGACGACCTTGACAATTTTGAATAATGCTGGTCAGACATTGTGTAGTATGTCCCTGTCTGGGACTTGAATGATCTTTTTCTCATGACTAGACTGGCGTTAGGATCCAAACTATCAACATGACTAATCACCTTGATGTTGGCCTTGAGCACCTGGCTGAGGTAGTGTTTGTCAGATTCTCCCCTGCAAAGTTATTCTTTCCCCCCTTTTTCCATACTGGACTCTTTGGAAGGAAGTTACTACGTGCAACCCACACCTAAGGAGTCGACTGTTATGCTCCTCCTTTAGGATAAAGTATCTACATAAATTATTTGGAATTCTTCTGTATGAGAGATTTGTCTGTTTCCCTCATTTAATTGTTTACTCAATCATTCATTTATATATATATATCCATTTAGATGCATGGATATTTACTTTATATTTTGGGTTGTAATGCAATACTATCTTACTTATTTTCTTGTTCAAATTGTTCCAGCTTTGACCATTTCAGATGGCTCCCATGACCCTTTGACATATCCCCATCAATACAGTTTTTGTTTTTTTGAGCACATCCTTACTTTCTGGCACTTCAAGGTGCTCCAGGTTCTTCTTGTATCCTAGAATCAGCTTGCCCTATCCTAGAATCAGCCTTTTCTCTAAGGAGTCCTAGTTTCTCTTATGAGAGGATGGTATTAGAAACCAGGTCTGGGTACAGGATTGCTCATTGCTACTGGGGTGTTATTGCTTCCATGTCCTCTCAGCTGACAGAGCAAGGAAATATATGTGAACTTACCAGTATATCTATACATACCTATAAATATTTCTGTATGAACATGAATTAATTACTATATCTGCAACTCTAATCCATTACCACCAAGAGGAATAGTCTAGCCTCTTTCCCATGCTTATTTGTAAATGCCCACTCCAAGGGTGAGAAGCCTGGCTCCCTCCAACCACCAATATTTACTTAATTGTTTATTTCCAGTACACATGTATACCAGTATCAGAATTATTAACCTATACCCTGATGGGAAAAAAATTTCATCAAACAGAGTACAGTTTTATGCGCAGCTCTTTTTGCCTTTAGTCTTATGGCTCTACTCATTTCCAAAATTACCTAGGTCAGCGCCTTTCCCCCTCACCCCCTTCAGGGAGGTGTTTTGTTACATTTGTAATACAGATTATGTCATCACAGTCTGCATTCAATCCTGGAGTCCCTCCTAAATGTTTTTTTTTTTTTAACGTGTATGCATTTGTTCACTATTTATGCTGTAAAGTTCTATGGATTTTGATCAATACATGGTGTCCTGTATCTACAAGGATGCTACATACAGAATAGTTTCACCACCCTAAAAGAAATTGCATGCTTCTTCTATTCAACCCTCTACCCCACTCCTACCAAATCCCTGCCAATCACTGATCATTTTACTGTCTCTATAGTTTTTCCTTTTCCAGAATCTCATGTAGTTGGAATCATGCAGTACGTAGCCTTTTCAGATTAACGTCTTTCATTTATCAATATGTATTTGAGATTCATACTTGTATTTTCGTGACTTGATAGCCTATTATTTTTTAAAATCACAAAATAATATCCCACTGTGTGGACGTACCACAGTTTTTTTAATCCATTTTATGTTCTATTGAAGGACATCTTGACTGCTCTCAGTTTTTAGAGATTATGAATAAAGCTGCTATACATATTCTTCTTGTCTCTTTTTAAATTGTTTATCCTTTGCTTTTCAAATTGTTTACTAAGGATATAGACTTTGACAGGTTTCAACTATTTTTTTCCTAGTCTATTATATCTCCATTGACTTTATGATTTTTGCCTCACAATATTAAAAAATGTAATCGAATATATCTGTATTTTTTGTTATGGCTTCTGGCTACCCTGTCTTGCTCAAATTGTTTTTCTTCATCCCAAGGTTAAAAGCTGTTCTTCTGAATTTCTCTGCTATTACATATTAAGGAAGAGTGCCTGGGTTTAAATAAGAGATAGAAATGCTGAAGAATAACAGAGGGCATGGGGGATAGTGACTTGGGGCTGAGAAGCATTTTGTCTCTGAATTCCAAGTGGTCCATCACCTGGGCTTTCTAGGATGAGCTGTGAGTAAAGGTTTTCATGGGGTCCCTTCAGACACTAGTTCTAGGAGCAAGGAGCTTTATGGCTTGAATTTGGTGAAGTAAAACCAGACCCCAGGGTTGTTTCCTGAGCTTGTCCATCCCACCCTGTATCCCTTTGTCTGTCTGCTTCCTAGACTTAAAGGTGAGGGCCAGGTCTGGCTTGTTGATCCTTGATTCCTCAATGCCTGGCCTGATGCCTTGTGGGCAAGCAGGTAAGAGGGAAGGGAGGGAGGGAGGGAGGAAAGAAAGAGTGTGGGTTATTTTCCATTAACTCTAAAGTTCTGCATTAAGTTCTCTGTTCCGCTGTGGGCCCTGGCGGCTAACCTCATTGAACCCCTCACGGGCTCCCTCGCCTTCTGGTCGCCCACTGGGGCTGGCTAACGGGATACACTGTCAGGGAATTGGAGGTTGGGAGGAAAGGGAGGTGGGAGTATTTATTGCTCTCACTATGCACCTGCTGGGCAGTCCTGGCAGCAGTACATTCTTCTACATTCACAGCTCCTGTCCAGCAGCCCCTCTCCCAGGAGGCCAGCTTTCACCTGGACGCCACCACCTCTTCCCCTGCCTCTGCAGGTCAGGTGGGCGAGTGGCTTCCCCTTGTGGGCAGCTGCTCTGGGCATCAATGTCTCTTACTACTTCTGGGAAGCTACGCACACCTCTGTAAATAGTTACTTCACTAAAAAGCCTTTTAAAAACCGCAGCTGAGTGTACTCTCTGTTTCCTGCCTGGACTCTGACAGGTCCTTAAAGGGAAGAAAGTAGGGAAAGAAGCAACAGGAGCCTGGAAGGATAAGGGGGCTTCTCAGAAGCACTTACACAACCCCGGGAGGAACAAGTCTTGTTATTCCCTGTACTCACCCACTGAAGCGGAAAAGGACTTAGAAAAAGGACTGTGTGAGGCTAGACGATGGCCGGCCTGAGTCACCCCAGCTGTCCCGTGGTTAGTGGCTGTCTCCTCTCTGTGCCCCTCAGTGCTTGGTTCTATCTAGATAGGAATCCTTGATAAGGTGGGATTATAATTTACTACTTTATAGGCCTGTCTCCCACCCTGGACTGAAAACTCCTCAAAGGCAAAGATTTGGGTTTTGGCCATTTCCGGATCCTGCCATTTCTCACAGGCTGCGGGGCACAGAGGAAGCCCTTGAATGGATTCACGTGAAGAAGGAATGAAGGTTTCTCCCACAAATGAACCTGTAGGCCCACCTTTCTAAAACCCACCCCCTTCTGAGGTGGCAAAACCACGTCAGAATCCCATAGCCAGGCCCTGAAGGGTAAAACGTACTTGACACTGATGATGCCGGAAGGTGACTAAGCTGCTGATTCAAGAAAACCAACTTCCTCTTCCAAGACGGTTGCCTAATCTATTGTCAAGTTGTTTTGCCGCGACACATCCTGGCCTCATGCTTGCCTGCCACCTTTGCCTGCTTCTTCAAGGGCTGCCAATTTCACTCAAACAGCTTTCTTGTTCTTGTACCCTTTTGTTCTGTTGCTGTCTCAGATATTATCCAAATGGTCCATTCTAACCCCTTCACATCTGGATCAGGAAACCCTCACCACACAAAGCCAACAGTGTGGACCACATCCTCCCATCCCCAAACCAGGATACAGTCATTTGAAACCTGGGGTGTCCCAGGAAACCTAGGATAAATACTCATATCTATAGAACCAACACTAAACCTTGATCCATTTTTAATGTAAATGGTCTTTATAACCACAAACATATGGGGGAGAAAAACAGTGAACAAAGCTTAACTGTTTTGTTGACTAATTGACTGTAGTTTTCATAGGCATGGTGACCATATTCCTGTAATTTTCTAATGCAGTGGGTTTTTTTTTAATTTTAATTTTATTGGCGTATAGTTGATTTACAATGTTTAGTTTCAGTTGTACAGCAAAGTGATTCAGTTATGCATATACATATATTCATTCTTTTTTAGGTTATTTTCTCTTATAGGTTATCACAGAATATTGAGTTCTCTGTGCTGTACAATATGTCCTTGTTGGTTATCTGTCTTTATATAGTAGTGTGTGTATATTCATCCCAAGCTCCTGATTTATCCCTCCCCTCTAATGCAGTGTCAATTTCAAACATTCCATTAGTGGAAACATTTTTAATGCTGAATGTTATGATTCATGTTGTTGTATTGTTTTCAGTAAAAGCAGTTCTTTATGTGTATAATAAAGTGTGACATTTTGTACAACACTATAAGATTTTTTTCATCTAAAATCACAGCCCAGCTCTTGGAGTCACCCCAGCCTAGGTGCCAAATAGTGAATGAAGAAGACTCTAGAAGATTCCAGCCATTTGGGTGTTCCCAAATGGAGCAAAGACAAAGCATCTCACCAAGCCCTTCCTGAATTTCTGACCTACAAATTCGTGAGTATAAAAAAATTTAAAAAAGGTTGTTTTCTGCAAAAATAAATAAGTACATCACAAACTGGAGTAAAATTCTTCTCAGGCCATTTTCCTTAGTGTATGAAAATGCAGTTGTCACTGAAGTTTTAGTAGAAGAAAAGGGGTATTTTCCCTCCAGAACCTTCCAGACTGGAAATTTCAGACCTTCTGATGCTTGGTGATCCCCATTCCACTAAGAGCAGAAGTTATTCCAGCCGCAAAGGGTCATGACCATGCCCTTGGGGGAGCTCTCTACAGTGCAAAGAGAAAGATGATCTGCTGGAAGGGGTTCTAAGTGGTGGACCAGTTGCTTCTGGAGCAGTGAGTGCTGGATTTCAGACACCCTGTCTGGCATCCTGACTCCAGGACTCTTCCTGTTACTGACACATTGTCTAAAGCACACTTAAAGCCTTTGACAATTATAGCATGGTGTTAGTCTTGCCTTCGCTGTGAGAAGTTCCTGGAAAGGTACTTCTCATTGACAACAGCTCCTGGCACTGCGCTTCGTCATAGCAGGTACTCAGTAGACAAACACTTGCCTGTGAGGATGATGAGCAGACTCAGGCAACCAGTCCACCGCAGGCCAGGCTTCCCCAAGGCGTCCTGCGAGGCAGTGAGGTCACCAGTACATTCCTTGGAAATGCCCAAGGCCCATCTGGAATGCCCCTCTGGCCTCTCCTAGCCCTTGTAAATTCAGTTTCTTTGGAACTCCCTCCTCTCCCAACCCCCCCAAACACCTCCTTGAATTTAATCTGAGGCATTTGTGAAGAGGGTATTTCTCTCCATCTCTGCTATAGAGCACAATATCTGGCATTTAAACTGATAAATCTGCTGACAGGTTGGTGAATGAATGAATTGAATCTGGACTAACAGGAGGGTGAGCAGGTGGGTAGGTGAATAAAATAATGAACTGTCACCAGGCATGCCCTGGAATGGCACCCTCCAGAGGACAGAGATTCCTACTTTTTCAAGACACCAGTGGGAGTCCATTGACTCCACAGCATGAAATTTTTTCAAAATCCATTTTTAAAATGTGTTACTTAGAAACTAGAATATTTATGAACATGTCATCAAAGTATGGCAAGACACTTATAAAGGTAACTCTACCGTTTGGTACATACAAACATTCATTTATACCTAGCTGCTAGGTAATAAATTTTTGAAATGTTCAATGTTTTTCATTCACCACCTGTATTAGCGGGCCATTACTTCCCTCAACTGAAAGCAAAATGTGTTTGCTATCACCATCAATATTCTGTAACATTGACCTTGAAGGAAGCTTTTGAGGAAAAAGGGCTTTGAGAGCTTTAAGATCCTATCCAGAGTTTCTCAACCTTACCTGTGTGATTCAGTTACCTGGGGAGACTTTTAAAAATCTCGACGTCCAGGCTGCACACCTCAGATCTATTACATTAGAATCTCTGGAGATGGGACCCAGGCATCAGTACTTTTTTTTCTTTAAAATGTTAAAAAAAATTTTTTTTCTTTTTGTGTGTGTGTGTGTGTGATTTAGTTTGTGTTTTTTACCTTTATAGTTTGGCATCCTTTTTTTTTTTTTTTTTTGCAGTACGCGGGCCTCTCTCACTGTTGTGGCCTCTCCCGTTGCAGAGCACAGGCTCCGGACGTGCAGGCTCAGCGGCCATGGCTCACGGGCCCAGACGCTCCGCGGCCTATGGGATCTTCCCAGACCGGGGCATAAACCCGTGTCCCCTGCATCGGCAGGCGGACTCTCAACCACTGCGCTACCAGGGAAGTAGGGCATCCATGTTTTTAAAGCTTCCCTAAGTGATTCCCATATGCAGCCAAGGCTTTAACGCACATGCAGGTGAGACTAATGAAAAAGACTTACTGTGCAAACGTGAGGGTTTTGCGTTCCCCGTAATAGTCAGATCTGTAACCAGCCGGTGTCCTCATTCTGAGCCCTCCCCATCATCCCTCTTCCTTTACACTTATTTCTGTCTTGGCGGTCACGAATTTCTCACGGGCTGTGTCCATGAGGGTCCAAGTTCAGGTGAACTATGCTCTCATTTCATGACAGCTGTACTTTTCCACTCATGAACTTTGGACTGAACTTCTGTGCCTTGAAGGAATTTTAGGGTTTGAGAAAAGCAGATAGTTGAAATAAATCCTTAGGAGGTTGCAAATCACCCTGAGCCAGAGCTGGCCCTTCCCCCAAATCACAGGAATGTTGAGACACAACAGCTGTGTGGCCACCCCACCATCTGTCAGTGAACATGCTCCCCCCATACTTTTGTACTCTCATCGTTGCCCCAGTCAAAACTCCATCCACATTTCTCTCCAGTGCTCCCTACCGGAGTAGCTTTGAAAAAGCGCTTGCCTTGTGCAGGGGGCGCGGGTTTGTGCCCCAGTCCGGGAGGGTTCCACGTGCCGCGGAGCGGCAGGGCCCGTGAGCCATGGCCGCTGAGCCTGCGCGTCCGGAACCTGTGCTCCACAATGGGAGAGGCCACAACAGTGAGAGGCCCGCGTACCGCAAAAAAAAAAAAAAGTGCTTGCCTTCAGCCCTAACTAGTCTTGGTTTCTGCTTTGACTGTTTCATTTCTGGACAAGATCATGTCACAAAATCATCTGGAAAAACAGTGTCTGGGGATGCCCACCCCAAAAGTATCTTTTCCTGGGATTTGGCGGTAGTGGGGTATAAAGTAGCACACAGGAGGGCAGATCTTACCATTCATCTCCGTTCCCATCTGTTTATCCTTCCGTTGCCCACTAACCTGGCGGGGCTCTGTGGTGGGTTGAACCAAAATACTCTCACACACCAGTGGATTGCAGTTATGTATTCAGTTTTCTATGTTCCTGAATAACACGGGCCATGGGAAGGGGGAGAGAAACGCTGAAAGAGCTGCTGGGCTGGATACCTGACTCTACTAAGTCCTGGGTTCCTACACTTTACAAAATCATCTTCCTACAGGCAAACCGGCTCCCACAGGGATAGCATGGGTTGCAGGGGTCACAGGGGTTGCAGGGATCACAGGGGTTGCAGGGAGACATGCAAGGGTAGCAGGGAGACTCGATCTTGACGCAACTGCCGAGCCCGTAGGAGTACGTCACGTCCTTCTCATCTACACACGGGGGCAAGCTGAACTCTTTGCAGATGTTCATGTAGCTGTACTTTTTCGATCCCAGGCCGTCATATCTGTTCTCGCGCTCAGCTGACACACACACCTTTCCGTCCTTCACTCGCACCTTGACTTGATCGGGTTCAAAGCCGCACACGTTCACTGATCCTAAAATGTTACTGCTACAGCAAGAGGAGGCTAGAATTCTATTTGTTGTTCTTCTCAATCTGGAATTTAGGAAAAAGAAAGGGTGGGAGGAAGAAGCTCAGACCATGGAACTCAGACACAGCTTAACAAGCAATATTTTTACCTCTTTTTTTAAAAAAAATAAACAGCAAAAGTAATAAACACTAGTCATTGTGAAAAGTCAAACTTTACAGAAGCGTGTAGAAGTAAAAAATGAGAGTCCTCCCATGTAAATCACACTCCCTCACAGGTAAACCCCTGTTAACAACAGATGGGTGCTTGGCCTTCCAGATCTTTCTCTTGTATTTATTTTTAATTTTCTTCTTTTTCTTTTTCCTTCAAGTTTTATTGAGATATAAGTGACATACAGCACCGTGTGAATTTGAGGTGTACAGAATAATGATTTGACAACATACATCATGAAATGACTATCACGATAAGTTTAGTGAACATCCATCATCTCATATAGATACAAAATTAAATAGAAAAAATTATTTTTTTCTTTGTGATGAGAACTCAGGATTTACTCTTTACTTTCATATATAACCTACAGCACTGTTACTTAATCATGTTGTATATTATATCCCTAGTACTTATTTATCCTGTAACTGGAAGTTTGTACCTTTTGACCACCTTTATCCAATCCCCCCCACCCCATCCCACTGCTCTGATAACCACAAATCTCATCTCTTTTTCTATGAGTTTGTTTGGTTGGTGGGTTGGGTTTTTCTGAAGTACAATTGATCTATAATACTATGTTAGTTCCTGGTGCACAACATAGTGATTTGACCTTTCTATGCATTACAAAATGATCACCACATTCTCTTGCATTTAAATCTCAGCTCCTCCTCTTATTAGTTATGGAACTTTGGGCAGGCTCCTTAAACCTCTCTGTGCCTCAGTTTCCTCATCTGTAAAATTGGGACAATAATAGTAACCCATTTCTAGGGGTTTCATGAGACTTAAATTAGTTAATGAATAAAAAGAATCTATACTAGTGCTTGCCACGTAGTTAGGATGCTAGGCTTTTGTCTGTTGTGTGTTTTTTCTTTTTCTTTCTTTCTTTTTTTTTTCCCCACAGTGTGCTGTGGAAAGTGCTAAGCCATTAGAGGCACTGTTTCATTTGACCCTCACAAGAACCCTGTCATGCAGGTGTAATTGTCACCATTTTGTAGATGGGGAGTTGGTGAAGGTGGTGAATGGCAGAGCCTAGATTCAAATCCAGGCTTGTTTAATGCCTAGGTCATGATTTTAACCATCAGTCAGACTGAGCTCTTGGCATGAGGACCTCATCAGCCTGGCATCAGCCCTGCATGCTCTGGCCCTGCTCAGGGACCACTTTCTTTCTAATTGCCTGATCCTTCCAAAGACAACCTAATGCTCTGAAATGCTCTTCTTTTTATCCCTTAACATTTTTTTAAAAAATCTGTGTTCTAAGACTCACTCCTGGCAAATCTTTTGGCCTCCAAAGGAGGGTATTGGCATGTATGCTTTCTAGAAGCTCTTCTGGTTTGAGGAGTCTCGACTGTGATTGGGTGATTGGTTAGAGATACATTTTTAATTCTTACTTTTTTTGCTGAATTTTTTAATACACTTACTTCTTTTTGTTACTTAAGTTATACAAGTTCATTGTAAAAAACTCAGAAAATACAGATAAGCAAAAAGAGGGAATATTTTTTTAACATACCCATAAGCCCTGTTGTCTTCTACAGGAGATGGATCTGGGAGCCAGATCTACAAGCCAAAGCTGGCTCCCAGATCTATCTCCTCCTCTTACAATATGAGTCTTGAAGTATAAGTTTGTTGTTTTTGTTTTTGCTTAGATTCCCCCTCTTCCTCTATTCGTATCACTCCAGCCCCATCCCCACTGCAGCAGCTGAACAGGGGTCTCACAAATGTGGGTCTTCAGGAAATTGCCCCAAAGTCTTGGCTAGACAAGGTTTCTTCTTCCTTTTGCTTCTAGGCCAGGGGTTATCAGTGGGGATGTGCGGGTTTAGGAGAAATTGCAGGAGCCTCATTTTACTCAACAGATTTAACTCTGAAGTTGCAACCTGACTCCTGCCTGGCAAAGTACCTGTCACCCCACATGCGATTTTCCTTGGTTCTGTGGGGTTCTGGGCAAAGAGAGATGGCCTGCTCTACTAGTTATCACCAGGGAGGAACTTAGTCATAGTAAACAGAGGCAAGTCAGCCTCTTTGGTTGGTGGCAGAAGGCTCTTCGGAATGCTAGGGAAAAGCAAGTGGGCGGTGCCATCTGTCTGCCGCTCTGGGCTGTCACCTCTTCTCTCAGCTGAAGCTGAATTTCACCTGAATGTATGACCAAGCTCCTGAATGCGATACTGCCCACAGCAAAGGTGAGGGATATCGCCAGCCATCTTCACAAAGGTATGAATCAGGTTCAGCCAGCTGACGAATAAAGTAATGAGGATGATGAGAATGCCTCTCTCTACTCTGAACCAAAGGGAGGCTGGCCTTCCTCTAGTTTCCTTGGAGTACTTTACTTTTTCTCCTAATTTAGACCCCTCCAAAGACCCATTAAGCTCAATTGTTCCTTTCCAACGCATCTTTCCCTCTCTCTTCTTTCTTCTCCTTCTTCCCATTTCCTGCCTTGTCTCTCTCCTCCTGACTTTTGGTTGATACTGAATAAGGGTATCATAGTGGAGCAGAAAGGAGCAGAGTGGCACGACACAGGTGCATCTGAACACCTGCGGGTCTTGTTCAATTACAGGCGTCTGGGCCCCACCCCCAGACTTTCTGATTCAGCCAGTCTGGGAGGAGCCAAGAATTTGCATTTCTAACAAGTTCCAGGTGATGCTGGCTGCTGGTCCTGGTCGGAAGATCACTCAGGACCACTACTAACCAGGTGATTAAGCACAGGGATTCCAGAGTCAGGCAAACCTGGCTTCAGGTCCCAGCTGTCCCATTTCCTGATGATCACGAACATTGCCCTGACTCTGGTTCATCATCTATAAGATGGCCACGGTGTTACAAGGATTAAATGAAGGTGAAGTGTTAGGCACTTGGTTTTCACTCAATAAAGGGTAAATTTCTTTAACAGGCTGTACCAGGCTCCGCTTTACACAGACTTCCCTGAAATTCAAGGCTTTAAGCGACCAGGCCCTGAGTCCTGTGTCATTAAACACTAAGGTCAAATAATGGACGTGCATTTGGCCTGGATGGGCAGCAACTCCTACTCTTGCCACCCTGAGACCTCTGCATACAAAGAGATTGTGATGAGAGGGGACCAAGGGGCCCAACTCGCTTCCAGCTCTGCAGGGACACAGAGGGAAACAGCTGAACTCTCCTCTCAGCGGGAAAGCCAACCAGCCACCAGCCATAAAGTAAGTAAAGCCATAAAGCCCCAGAGTTCCTCTCTGCCAGCTCCCAAGGTGTGACTATGCTCTGATCTTTGGGTCAAAGGATGGGGGATGGAAAGATTCCCTGAGGGCTTAAGACCCAGGAAGGCTAAACCACAAAGAATGCAACCCTGAGGGCTAACAGTCACCAGCCTCCCCCAGTGAGAGTGATTCAGTGAAAACTTCATACTCAGAGCGTGAGGGGTAAACAAGAAACCAGAGGGCAGGTTTTTGAAGTTTTCAGAAGATGGTACCCTTTGTGGGGGGCTTTTCAAGGGAACTTCTTGAGCCACAGGCTACTCACGGATACTTGGATGAGCAGATGGAAGCACAGTCTCAGGATGAGTTTCCAAGCACCAGCAAAGGGCACAGGGCTGAGCCCAGTGCATTCCTAGGCGCAGCTGCAAATCAAGGTTCATGTGCCCGCAAGGACTAAAGCCAGGTGTCAGAGCCACTCTGCCATGGGGTAATTAGATAATAAACTCATAACGGCAGGATTGAGGAGGGGCTGACTTTGCTTCTGGCACTTGAGTACAGAAGACAGGAAGCCCACGAAGTGTGGAGGTGAGTCAGGTGCAAACTTACAGCAGGCTGGTTGCATGGCTTCTTTTTTTTTTTTTTTAACATCTTTATTGGGGTATAATTGCTTTACAATGGTGTGTTAGTTTCTGCTTTATAACAAAGTGAATCAGTTATACATATACATATGTTCCCATATCTCTTCCCTTTTGCGTCTCCCTCCCTCCCACCCTCCCTATCCCACCCCTCCAGGGCTTCGAGCTGATCTCCCTGTGCTATGCTGCTGCTTCCCACTAGCTATCTACCTTCTTACAAAGGAAACCAAATTCAGTCACTCCAGTCTCTCTCAATCAAAAGGAAGGAAGAGTCGGAAAAGGTGAGTGCTTGGGGTGCAAAAGGAAATTTGGGGAGGAAAAAAGAATATCAAAGAAGCTAAAGAAATGAAAGGACTTACTTGGGTTTCTACTAATGAAGATATGGCCAAGGTATCTTTTGAAGCAACTGCTCAGTAAACAATGAAAAGGAATTGGACCTTCTGTACCCAGTCCAAAAACGCACCACACGCGCGCGTGCATCAATCAAATAACACACACTCAGGAAGGCTCAAATGACTCTTGGGGGGAATTATATGGTTATTCAAAACTTCTTGCCCATTATTAAAGGAGCACCCAGAGACAGAGCACATAGACTCTCACACAGAAAGACAATTCCAGTGGGGTCATGGCAGCTATAGACCAGGGAATCTTACTTCCCCACTGGGCAAAGAATCTTCTGGATAACACAGCCTGGCATCTGAAAGCACATGTCACAACCTAACCAAACTGCTATCTTTCTCTTTAAGGGGTAAAAGGTCATGTGAATACGATTTCTCCATTCTAAAAGCCTTGGACAAAGTTTCACACCAAAGATTGTTTTTTAAAAAATTGAATCAACATGATATTTTTGGATCTATTTAGTCATGGACTGGGAGCTGAGAGAGAAGAAAAAAGAGGCATTTCACTGAAAAAAATATTAATGTAGGAGTCCTCTGGGATTGGAGCTGGATCAGGGTTTAACATTTTCATCCATATTCAGAAAATTGAATATTTAGGTTTGCAGGTAGTACTAAGCTTTTCAGGTTAGTGAAATGTCAAGCTGTCAGAAATAGAGCATAGGAGTGTTTCCCAAGGTGGTATGAATAAGAAGAAAAGTGGCTGGGGAGAGATGCAAAAGGGCAAGCCTGAGGTCATTTCTGAAATGGACCCTGGATTATCAGTTCAGAGATCCAGGAAGACCACAGCAGCTTCATATACTGCCACAAGCAACAGAAAAAAAATTGGCAAAAAATCCAAGCATTGTCAGGAAAAGTGTGACAAACCAGAGAAAACATTACCTCTTGTAAAAACCACACTGCCAAGAATTAAGCCTGAAGTTGTGTCCACTGCAGATCATTGAGACTCCCAGAGTAGGCAGAGGGCGCCCAGGTGGTAAAGAACTCACCTGGAGAGTCTGGAGAATAGGGACAGCCAGGAGACAAAGGCTGAGCAGACTTGGATCAAGGGTATTCGAGTATTCAGAGTCACAGGGAAGTGGACACACCTGCTCACAAGTAACCCTTCATTTAGACCAAGTACTTAAAAAAGAACCCCTGACTCACACTGCATGAAATTTATATAACTTGATACTCTAAGGAGTAAAAATTAAAACTGGTTCAAATTGAGTGTAGATGAGTTTATTGCCAATAGTTCCCTCTTAGACTATTGAGGGAGGCCCATTCCTGACCTTTGGTGATTGATGACCTGGACAATAATTGCCCTACTGCCGTTTCCAGGGAAACAACACTGTCACAGTTGTCAAGGGCCTCATTCTCTCTCTCTCTCTCTCCATCCATCCATCCATCATCTACTTTCTATCTATCATCTATCTGTCTATCTAATCTATTTATCTGTCATCTAATCTATTAATCTATCATTGGGGTAGGAAGGATATTGTTTAAGGGCACAAACTGGCAGTGAGTAGTAAGTCGTGGAGCTCTAATGCATGATATAGTGAATATAGCCAACAAATATTATATTACAATCATTAAAGTGGTTAAGAGACTAGAACTTAATTATTCCAACCACTAAAAAGAAATGATAATTATGTAACACAATAGAGGTTCTAATTATCGCTACAATGGTAATCGTATTACAATATATAAATGTATCAAATTAACATTGCACACCTTAAATTTACACAATGTTATGTATCACATAGATTTCAATACAAAAGATCATCTATTTGTGTCCTTTTAAAAAATAGTAGCATATTTAGTTTTTCTGCACCTTGCTTTTTTCACTTAATATGACAATACTTAAAATGCTTCATCAGTCCTTTTTACATTTACATATCATCCCAACGTATGGATGTACCATAATTTATTTAACCAGGGGACAGTGTTTTCAACCATTTTTTTTCATCATAGTAACAGACTAAATGGCATATGTAGACAGAAAAAGAAAGCTTTCTCAGGCAAAAAATAAAATGTGATCAAACCTCCAAAATTTTAAAGTGCATTTAAAATTATCCAATTCTATTAAAACCTTTTCAACTCTATTCTGAAAACTGCAGCTCTCAGTTCTGTAGTTTATTTGCACAATCTTTGCTACAGTTGAAGGGGTAGGCAGACAATAAACCCAATTCCAGATGAATTTTAAGTCATCAAGAGTTGGGGAGTAGGAGAAAGGATTTCCTACAAAACCATATAAATGCCTCTATTGTTCAATTTGCTCCCTTGCTCTTAAAGCCTCTGGCAAACATTAAGGATTTGATCAATTATTATTACTTCTCCCAAAGTCATTTCTGTAAGCCGAAATATACTCAAATCACTTTACTCATAACCAGAAAAAATGTTTATTTTGCTGCTTCCAATAGCTTTTTAATGACACCCCCTGTTTCTTTCTCTCATTAAAGCCACATTATTTATCATGTTGGCACTCCTGCTACAAGCCGAAAACAACCTTGCCAATCGACATCATTACACTGTCTTTTGAGAATCTTACAATTCCCATCATGGACCCATTTACTCTTCTTTTTTTAAATATTTGTTAAGTCACCAGAGTCATTATCTTGAACCCATTTCATCTTTGCTCAAGTATCGATTGTCACACTTTCCCCCCCTTTTTCCAACTTAGGAAGCTAATATACCAACTATAAAAATCTTAGGAAGTTTTCTTACTTGGCAAGCTCTCTCTTTTCGTCTTCTATGGCTCTAATGGCTTTCCTCTCCAAACTTCTGAGAGACGGGCGAAGACAGTAAAGCTTGGCATCACACAGGCAACATGGGTAGAGATCACATAGGCCGCAGGACTGTGATCGCTTTGAATAGCACAGGCAGTACGGGTACGGGTGCAAGTCACAGCAGCAATATGGGTGCATGTATAAGTCACATAGGCATCGTGTGCTGAGTTCGTCAATGCATTTCAACTGCCTTAGTTCTCTGTCCACCTTCTTTATGTCCCTTCTAACACTGTCCAGAAGACAACTCAGTGCAGCCATTACAGTCACACCTTATTGTTCTGTGAGTACCTTTGAGAAATGGCACTCGGGGGAGAAAAATTCTTCTAAGCTCTTCTCAGAAGCTTCTTTTAAAAAGAAATGAGGCACACATGATTCACTTACTTTAAAGCTTGGGTTCTATGACCTCACCACCCTCTAAGTATGTCATAGTCTTTTGGTTACCATGAGAACTGTGCACAGTCATGGTCTCCAGAGACCCTCCTTGGAGTTCCAAAGCTGCTCTCAGAACCATATAAGATTTCATTCACCTTGAGTTGGGATGGGCCCCCCAAGTAATCACAGCTCTTTGGGGTTTATTGGGCTAAATTGAAATGTTCTTGACTTGTGTGTGTCCTGTGGACTAGCCACAACTATGAAGATCTTGGTGGTGGGGCTGGGCGGATGGAAGGAGCTGCCTGGCCCCTTGCTTTATGCCCTTCTCGCTCTAGCCTTGACATCTAGCCTTGCCCCTATACTACAGGATTCATTCTGTCCCCTTTTCCCTTTATAGGTGGAATGTAAAGAGCTCTCCCATGGTTCTCCTTACCAAGCCATCCTCAAGTCAGCCTTTGTCCTTGACCTTCTGAGCCCCAAGTCTCTGAGTCCTGCCCATTCTTTATAAGCTGGCATCCTGGCTGTCCTGGAGCCTCAGTTCTCCAGTGATTGGGGTCCTGCTCTTAAGCTGTCATCTCTCAGTGCTCAGGGTCCTGTCCTCAATCACCACCTCCCAGCAACTACACCTCTGGTCTTATGTCCAAGCTGCCAGATGACTTATTCCCAAGTGCTTCCCAAGTGTTGGTCCTTGATACTCATAGCCAACTGCCTGAAGTTGCTTGAAGCCAAATGTCTGAAAGCCCCGCTTGGGCCAGTTTTCTGTGCTCTCAGCTGGATCAACACACTGGACCTGGGGCTCAGCCTCAGCCTTGGCTCGGGTACTTTGCTCCTCTGGGCCTTTCCCGTCAAACTGCTCTCTGCCTCTCGAATCCCCTTCTAGTGGACTAAGGCATAGGGTACTTGAGGAGAAGTGGTTGGGTGTGACACTGGAGAGGGAGACAAGGGCCAGGTTTAAAGGGACTTGTGGCCTGCTAAAGAGTTTTAACTTTATTTTGAGCACAATGAAGGATCACTGGTTTTCGTTTCTGATGAGAGAAGTTGAAAGGTAGTCCAGCAGCCACATGGAAGGTGCAGTTCAAGGGGAAAACAGTAGCAGTGTCTTCTGCTGGAAGGCAAGAGACAGCCAAATTCTGGACTGGGGACCATAGTCATAGGAGTGGCAAGAAGGAAACCAATGGGCTCTCCTCCCCGCCACATCCACTCAGGCCCCACCCAATCCACTCCCCATGTTTTAGCTGGAGTGAACTTGATATATAAATCTGCTACCCCTCAACCCTACTCCCCCCGCAAAGTCTTCAGAGTCTTTTCTCTCCTCTTTGAAGAAGGTCCAGTACACTTACAAGGTGTTGAACAATAGGCCTCTGCCTGCCTCTCCTCTCCTCTCTCATCACTGTTCCTGTAATTCATTACACTTGAGCCACAAAGGCTTCCTTGAAGTTTCTCTCATTCCACCTCTTTCTGGACTTGTGCGCACACTGGTCTGTCTGCTTAGAGATTGAACTCCCCACCCCACCCCTTGATCTAGCTGACTCCTAAGGTGTTCTTTAGCTCTTCTTTTAAACGTCCTTCCTTCGAGGCCTTCCCTGTCCCCCAGACTAAACGCTCAGCACTCTGCATATTTCTTTCGCAACACCATTTGTCTGTTTCCCCAACTAGACAGTAAGCTCCATGAGGGCAGGGACCTATTTTTGTTCACCATTAGATACCCAACACAATGCCTGGCACAGAGTAGGAGTTTAAAATTGATTCACTGAATGACCAAATGAGTAAATTAAACAGAATTTAGTGACCAGAATGAGGATAGAGTGAGAGAGGTGTCAATAATGACTCGTAGGTTTCTAGCTAGGCAGAATCATGGTGCCATTGACTGAGATAAGAAACACAGGAAGAATAGTAATTTTGGAGGACATGCTGAGCTTGAGGTGCTAGTGACAACTTTAAGGTAGAAATGTGGAGTAGCTTGTGGCTAAGAGGGTCTGGGACTTGAGAGAAAGCTGGGCCAGAGATATCAATTCAGGAGCCACAATTCCATAAAGAGTTTGGCAAGGGGCCTTCCCTGGTGACGCAGTGGTTAAGAATCTGCCTGCCAATGCAGGGGACACACGTTCGAGCCCTGGTCTGGGAAGATCCCACATGCCACGGAGCAACTAAGCCCATGTGCCACAACTACTGAGCCTGCTCTCTAGAGCCCGCGAGCCACAACTACGGAGTCTGTGTGCCACAACTACTGAAGCCCTTGCATCTAGAGCCCGTGCTCCGCAACAAGAGAAGCCACCACAATGAGAAGCCCATGCACCACAACAATGAGTAGCCTCTGCTCGCTGCAACTAGAGAAAGCCTGCACGCAGCAACGAAGACCCAATGCAGCCAAAAATAAATATAAAAAAATAAAAAGTGGGCAAGATCCCTCAGGAGGAGGAATAGATTGAAAAAAGAAGAGGGCTGAAGCAGACTCCTGAGGAACAATGATAAGAAATGAGAGAATTAAAGGAGCTCATGATAGTCTCATAGAAGGAATAATCAGAGAGGTAAGAGCCCCTTATGCTGAAGTCCCCTGTGTATCACTAGACCAAGCCCAGCACGCCCCAGCCTTGACCTAGGGAATCCCTTTTCTGGGCAGATGAAGTATTTTAGTGAAGAAGACAGATTTCTCTGAAGATACTAAAATGGAAGGCTGGAGCCTGAGTCACATGGGATGACTTAAAAAACAAAGGGGAATAATACTCCTGTGTGGACAAATGCTGAAGTCTTTCAAGAGTGATTCCATCCAATTCTGAAGGTAGACTGTGTTCATAGGAATATGGCCTGAGGGTTCATTGTGGGAGTTGTACAGATTTCTCTAGTTCCAAGTGATGGACTTCTGAACTCTTATATCACCATGAATTCCGTCCCTTAGCAAATGTCAGCAAAGGTTAAAACAAGCAAGCTCTCAGTTTTAGATTCTTAAATATACAGGTTCAGGAATTTAAGTACACACATATCTATATTATACGTGGCCCATTATGAAGGTAGTTACAGCTTTATTTTCACTAGGATTCTCCCATGATCCCATCCTCCTAGTAATTTCACTCTTTATCATGAAGCATATTCTTGACATCATTTCAAATGACTTAAAGGTAGTGGCGCCTGTAAAGATCAGATGGAAATATGATCCATTCATGTTAGAAGGACAATGTAGAATTCATCAGAATAAGCAGAAACCCACAGGAATGATCTAGAGTCACAGTCCCCTGAAGCATAAACACAAGGAGCTTCCATGGGCTCTAAAGTGGAGATGAGGGCCTTTCCTTACATAGGACAATGTCTGCGGAAGTTCCCATCCACCTTGGCTGGATAGAACCGCCTATGGGCTGGAGGGCAGGCCTTGGCAACTTCCCAGGTTGGGCAAAGTGGATGCTTGGTCCCCAGTACTGGTGGAGCTATGGACCCAAAAAGGTCTCCTCTCTCTCTTCCACCATGTAGGACAGCTATGGGTCAAGTCATTTACTAGGCCAATGTTACAAAAATACTCCTCTAGCAGTTATTGAATCGGTGCTTAAACATCAAGTTCAAAGTCATATACAGAATATGTCTTCAACTATGTTAACAAGAATCCATAGGAGGAGAAAAACAGCCTCAAAAATTAACTGTGATCGTTTCTCAGTAGTGGAATTATAGATGACTTTAAAAATTCTCTTTTCTAGACTTTTCTGTGATTTCTTAGTTTCTTCAATGAGGATATCACTAATTTTCTAATGAAACAATTATTTATTTATTTTATTTTTGGCTGCATTGGGTCTTCATTGCTGTGCGTGGGCTTTCTCTAGTTGCGGTGAACGGGGGCTACCCTTCATTGCGGTGCGCAGGCTTCTCACCACGGTGGCTTCTGTTGTTGCGGAGCACAGGCTCAGTAGTTGTGGCTCGCGGGCTTAGTTGCACCGCGGCATGTGGGATCTTCCCGGACCAGGGCTCGAAACCATGTCCCTTGCATTGACAGGCGGATTCTTAACCACTGTGCCACCAGGGAAGCCCATAATGAAACAATTTTTGATAGTGTGCTGTCTGTCACACTATCAACTTTGCGCTGAATTGCTAAGCCCACCTCTGGCCTCTGCCTCTATAATCCGGGTGGGCTCCAGGGCCATCTCTCTGAGCAGGTTCTCCACTGAGAAAGTCTTCCTGTAGTGGACATCTAGTGCTTTTCTTACCTATCATCTATGGCACCCTCTTTCAATAAAATAACTATCTTCCCTCCAACCCCGCCCTCTGCCATTAGGTACTATCAATAAAGTTGCCCAGTAAAGGGGCAGACATGTAACCAAAGCTGGCCAACCTGACTCTCTTCTGGAAATGTGACCTTTCACAGAGAGACTGGAGATGGTTGGAGCTGATGCATGTGGACAGTGGACCCTGAAGAGACTACACCTTAGTTACTGCCTTTTTCTGTTGTTTTCAGATTGGCTCTTTGGCTTTCCTTTGAGTCTCTGAACTCCTCCATATCCTTCCAATAAATTCCTGCTTCTCTTCAGTTACCCCGGCAGGTTCAGTTTCTTGTAACTAAAGAGCACAGCCAACATGACAGCCTGTTCCCCTGGACCTGTCCGAGAGGACCACCCCCGGATGAACACGTAGGTCAGCCTTTGCTCCGGTGGACGTTGTCCAGTGATAGTCCAGCTCCTCCCTCGTAACCCAGAACGAGCTGCATCAGCTCCGCCACCAGTCCTGAAGCCCTGTAGGTACAGGGCAACGGTGATGACTCAAACTAGGGCAAGTGTCTGGAAACACCCAAGAAGGCCCATCCATGGACACTCTCCCTGGGGCAAGAGAGACTTCCCTGGGGTTATATCTCAGAACTTTAGCTTTGGAAAATCCAAGTCATCCATACCATTTCCTACTCGGCAGGGAATCTCTGCTCAAGCACCCCAGGCAGATAAGAATGGAAGAGCTGGGGGCTTGTACATGTGACAGAGTACTCCCTCACTGGGTTAGGATGACCAGGGCTCCTATGGCCAACCATAGTGGTTCATATCATTTATCTCCCTCTTCCTCCCACCTCCACAAGGAGCTTTAACAAATATCTTCCTGCCAAATAAGGGGAGGGATAAGGAGAAGGAGAATGGTGCACCCAGCGGGACTGAACTTGGGTCCAAGTGGCTGCAGCAGGAAGGTTGCTCTTGGCCAGGATCTCAGGAGGTGCTTTCCTTTTTCCTTCAGCAAATATGATCATTCAGGCCTTATTGGAAGGAGTCATGGGAGCTTTACATACCAAGTATATACACGAGTAAATTTCCTCATTAAGATTTGAGGAGTGGACAGGGGTTTTCGTGATCACCATCCTGGTTTGCCTGGGACGTAGAGATGCCAAAACCAGGGAAGGAGATACAGGCTGGAAATGCAGGTGGGAATACCAAGTGGCTGTAGTGGTCATCCAGTTTGCCCAGTTTAAGTGATGGAGCTGGCCTCAGTGGGGTACAGACCTGTGGCTTTGAACGTAGTAAGAGTCTTATTGTGAGCTCTGGATTCTTCGTGACGACTATCGTCTCTGACTCCTTTCTCCCACCCTCTCATGTCTCCACTTGCCCCTTCTCCCCCTTCTCCCCTCCAGCCTCGTGGATTTTCACCAAGAAAAATTGTTAGCTGCAATCCGGCTTGTTGATGAGGACAGAGACCAAAAAACTTTTTTGAACCTCACACTGGAATCACTCAAACAAAAAGCATGTGTCCATGTCCTCCTAGAAACAGAAGGACTTGCTTCTGCTGCAGATGGTGACCCGATTAATTCAAGGGGGATGAGAATGTTTATATTCCTTCCACCACCACCACCGCCGTAACTGCCTAACTCTTAAATAGATGCTTACTTGAATAATAATATTTCACACTTAGTGAGTGCTCAACTCTGTGCCAGGCTGATTAGTGACCCTCTGAAATAGGGCTGTTTATCCCCATTTTACAGATGAGGAGACTGAGGCACAGGGAGTTCACACAGCAAGTGGCAGAGGTAGGATTCCATCCAGGCGGCCAGCCTCCTCTCTCTGTCTTCAAGTCTAATGACTCCTGAGAAGAAAATCTGGGGAATTCCCTGGTAGTCCAGTGGTTAGGACTAGGCGCTCTCACTGAATGGTTGGGGATCCCAAAGAGCTCTTGGTTATGTGGGTTTTATCTATTAAGACTTCCCATGTAAGAAATCAAAACTGAGACATTTACAGAATACGTAAGCATTTAAAAATAACAATAGTAAACATGCTAACACAAATAGCACTTTTTATGGGAAATTTGCTTTCCAAAAACAAAAAAATTGAGAACAGTGACACTTTTATACTTTTACAAATCTTTCTGATGTCCAGGTTCATAGAGGACGGCTGAAATATCTCCTTCTGCCTCCAAGCTGTTGCGACCTATTTTCTGTTGCAATATGTTTGCTTTGGGCATAAAAGAGAAGCCAGGGATTTCCTTTGTGGTGCAGTGGTTGAGAATCCGCCTGCCAATGCAGGGGACACGGGTTCGAGCCCTGGTCCGGGAAGATCCCACATGCCGCGGAGCAACTAAGCCCACACACCACAACTACTGAGCCTGCACTCTAGAGCCCACGAGCCACAACTACTGAGTCCACGTGCCACAACTACTGAAGCCTGCACGCCTAGAGCCCGTGCTCCACAAGAGAAGCCACCACAGTGAGAAGCCCGGCACTGCAACAAAGTAGCCCCCGCTCGCCACAACTAGAGAAAGCCCATGCGCAGCAACGAAGACCCAACGCAGCCAAAAATAAATTAATTAATTTTAAAAAAAAGAGAGAGAGAATCCAGCTTTACACTGATGTATAATTGGGAAAGGAAGGAACTCTTGGACCCCTGAAAGGGTTGTAAGGCTCACGCATTGAGAATCACTGCTTTGATTTCATCTTCTGGAAGTTACACAGTGCCATGGCACTTCAAAGCCACAGTAGCTAAAGTTTTCCTAAAACACTGTATTCAGCCTCACTTGCAGAGTTCCGTTACAGAGCTTTTGGGGAATCTGTGTATCCACTGATCCCCTTCTCTCAGGACTGAACCCCAATCCCACCTGACGGAGGGAAGATCGGGGAGACTCTGGCAGAAATCCTCCTAAGACAAGACCTGTCTGCCACCCTGGGTATAGGTTTCTGCACCGAGAGAGGCACCCAACAGTGGCTGGTCAGCCAGGTTCTCTTTTCTGGGACTTTGGCATTGGGGGATGCGGACTAAGGGACTTTGAACCCAGAAATCCAGGTGGTCGTAGTGGGGCCACCTCCTTAGCTGTGGAGCCCTTGGTCCTTCATGGCTTCCACGTCCTGCTTCGAGTCTCTCAGATGAGGAGGCTTCTGTTTTATCACATTGTGAGCTGATCATCTCATTCAGTTGTTGTTCTAGTAAGCATCCAACAGTCAGTAGCAACTGTGGGTCTCAAAAGAGCAGGAAGAGTTAAAAGTTCAAAATCCAGTTGTGAATAATGCGTGTGTGTGCACACATGTGGGTGTGTAAAAGAAAGAAGGAGGAGAGAAACTGATTAATTATAAGTGATATTTTTAGAACCTATGTAGCAGGGTCCTGGCTTCAGCCAAGTTGGAACCCCTTTTAAGAATTTAATTGGGTCTGGCACAGCTTGTGGACAGGAATCGTGGGTCCAGCTAGGACCTATTTGCTTCTGGAGAAAAAATCACTTAGAGGAGGGGCGTGTAAAGCTCAGATTGGAGAGAGCCCTGGACTCCGAGTGCAGCGTGGCCTGATTCTATGGCCTGATTCTGTTTTCAGCCTCTATTACTATGTGCTGGTCACATGTTTGTCTGTTTGACCCTCTCGGTCAGCCCTTTGAGGTCGGTGCTAACGTCACTTTTTCACAGGAGGGGAATCTGCAGCACAGATCAGCCAAGTCACTTTTCTATGGCTACCCAGCTGGCAAGTCTCAGAAGCCGAAGGTGCACTGGCGACGACCCTGCAGCTCCAGGCGTAACCACCGTGCGGCGCTGCCGGGCTGCTGGCCCCCTCCCTGAGCCCGTCTAACCCTTCCAGGTGGGGGAAATTATATTCTTTTTTTAAAAAATATTTATTTATTTTTGGCTGTGTTGGGTCTTCGTTGCTGTGCGCGGGCTTTCTCTAGTTGTGGCGAGCAGGGGCTACTCTTCGTTGTGGTGCGCAGGCTTCTCATTGTGGTGGCTTCTCTTGTTGAGGAGCACAGGCTCTAGGTGTGCAGGCTTCAGTAGTTGTGGCACGCGGGCTTCAGTAGTTGTGGCTCGTGGGCTCTAGAGTGCAGGCTCAGTAGTTGTGGCGCACGGGCTTAGTTGCTCCATGGCATGTGGGATCTTCCCGGACCAGGGCTCGAACCCGTGTCGCCTGCATTGGCAGGTGGATTCTTAACCACTGCACCACCACCAGGGAAGCCCAGAAATTATATTCTTAAAAGCTGGCACAAGAACTTGTCTTAGGGAAGAAATTCTCTTTATTCAAAAAAGAGTATGTGGGACTTCCCTGGGGGTCCAGTGCTTAAGACTTTTCCTTTCAGTGCAGGGGGTACAAGTTCAATCCCTGGTCCCCAGGGAGCTAGGATCCCACATGCCTCATGGCCAAAACAAAAACCCAAAAACCCCCACTAAAACATAAAACAGAAGCAATACTGTAACAAAATTCAATAAAGGCTTTAAAAATGGTCCACATCAAAATAAATATATCTTTTAAAAAACCCCAAAAAGAGTAAGTGAAGGGTGGGGCGACCCAGAAGAGTGAACCCTGAGGGGACAGGAGGCAGGGCAGCGAGACAGCTCATGTCCTGTTCCTTAGAGACCAACAGACAGGACTGGAGGAGGTGAGTGGAAAGTGGGAGGGGAAGGAGGAAGGCCACATGGCTGTGGGAAATCCCTTAGTGGCAGGAGTGCTCTCTATTTAATGGAAACTTTATTGAAGAAGAACACACATATAGAAAAGTGACCCATCATAATCGTTCAGCCTGGTGAATTTTCATCAGGTGAACCTACATGTAACCAGCACATCCATCAAGAAACTGAACATACCCCAGAAGCCCCTGTTCACGCCTCCTTCTGGCATTAGCACCCACTTCTGCTCTCTAGCACCCAATACTCATTCTGTCTGGGTTTGAACTTTATAGAAATGGAAACATACAAAAATCTATCTACTCTTTGGTGTCTCACTTCTCCCAGTCAGCATAAGAGTTGAAAGTCTCATTGTTGCCTATATTTGTATTTCACTCCTTTCTGTTGTATGGCATTCCCTTATATAAATACACCACAACCTAGTTACGCTTTCTATGTGGATGGACACTTATAGATGGACATTTGGGCATTTTTAATTTGAGGCTGTTGTTGGGACTATGGACATAGGGTCATTTTTGTACACATCTTGGTGAATATTCATAGTGTGTTTGTGGGATGGAATTGCTGGGTCTGGGTATAGGGTATGCATGTGTTCAACTCAGCTAGACATTGCTGAACAGTTCTGCAAAGTGTGTGCACTCATATACAATTGCTAGTGGGTTATTTTTAAGACTAAGGGAAGTCCAGTCTCTCTGTGAGTTGTGCTGCTGTGATATAAACCTCCATCCCCTCCTAAGCATCCAGTAATGCCTAGCACATCTCACAGATCACTTATATGAATGGCGGGGGTTTTGTTTGTTTTGTTTTTAATAAAAATCAAAGAATGAGCTGAGGTTCATGGCAGGGCCAAGCTGGTGTGAAAAACAGAAAATGGCATGTGTGCGATGATGAGGGACCCACACAGCTGACTGGGACACCAGGAGCTTCGGCCCTGAGGTGACTGTGAGGGTGCCAGCCTCCTCTAGGGACCTTGGAGAGCACCTTGGGCATGCACAGAGGGGTCCAGCCTGTTAAGTCGCCAGGGCCAGAGGGATCCTAGCTGATTTTCAGATCACACACAAAAAAGGGGGGAAAACAGTCTCCCCACTTTGACCTGAAGCAGGGGATGGCTTTGGCAAAGCTCTGTCACCTTCACCCTTCAGTACATTAGCCAATGTGCCCAGAGCCAACGGGGAGGAGGTCCCAGCAGTACTAACAGAGGCATGGGGAAGCAATGCCCTTCTGGGAAGCTGTTAGAGGCAGCAGCAGTAGTGCTGGAAGCCCCAGGAGATGGCACCGTTGGCAAGGACATCAGAGTCCTCAAGAGAGAATGGCCCCAGGGAAGGTGACTTCCAGGCTAGACGACCAGAGTGGGCAGAGTGATGGACGCCCAGTGGGACCAGAGAGGGCTGTCGTGAGCGTCTAGAAACATTCATGCAGAGCTCCCAGAAATAACTGAGAAAGACCCAGCAGAAGGCTGGGGTGCTTAACGGTGGGTGGGTGCCAGCCAAAGACCTGTGGTTTATTACTGTTGAAGTTATGCCTCTGGGGGTGCCCCTGGGTGACCGGGAAGCCAGGGTACAGTCAATACTACTAATGTCTGAGTGTGTGTTTCTCTTTCTAAATTTCATTTACTCCTAGTTTTGCAAACAAGTGTTTATCTCTCCCATAAATAAATCTGGAGTGCTGTTTTCCTGATGTTTCTCAAGGTTCAGTCCCCAGGCCCTGGCCTTTACCGCAGTCCTAGTTACGTTTTCCGCACAGCAGCGCGGTTCACCATCGGAGGCAGGGAACCGGGGAGGAGCCCGGTTCAGAGGCTGCAACAGCCTCCCTTGAACTTTCCCACGTACTCAGCTGGTGATGGCAAGAGCAGATGGGCCTGTGGTTTTGGACAGGGTCTCTCCTGCAACTCCTCTGCTGTCTCCTCACCCAGGTTGTTCTCCGTCTCTCCCCCTCTCACTCCTGCCAATTCCCAGGCTGGCATCTCTCCAGGCTCTTGGTTTCTTGAATTGCTTGCCTTCAATGACATTCACCTCAGCACCCTCGCCTCAGGTCCCTCCAGCCTCCATCATCTCCTGGAACTGCTTCACTCTTAAATCTTGATTCTGGAAGTTCTACTCTCTGGTCATAGTCTCTTACCCTCCAACTTTCTCATTCTCTTAATAAACACTGAAGATTTCTGAAAACTTACAGAGGACTCCAGTCTCTTAACAAGCCCTGTAGCCCCCACTCCACCTTCTCCCAGTCCATGAGTTTTTTCTTGCCCCTCGCCACCTCCCCACCAAGCAGGACCCATCGGAGTGGGGAGTGGAGGGGGGGGCAGGAGAAGGGAGCACGGCCTGAAGACAGCAGAACACACCTTGCTCTTTCTACCTCAGTGCCTTTGCACGTCTGCTTGCTCTGTGTCCCCCACGCTTAACCCCCTCCCTACTCAGCTAACCCTACTCACTGGTTCAGATCTCAGCTCAAACAGCACTTCCCTGGGGTCAGTGCACTCTGTCTTCCCATGACATGCTCTGTCTCAAGGGAGCATCACAGTTGTAATGGCTTGTGTAGGTGTCCAGGGACTAGGCTGCCACTTGTACTGCCACGCCCATAGCGCTAGCACAGTGCCTGCAGCACAGCGGACACAGCGAGGATTGGGGGATGAAGGGACTGACGGAAAATAGGCAAGAGTCTGCAGCTGATGGTGGAGAAGCAGAGGGTGGTGTGGCAGGGCTGAGGTGAGCTGGGCTATCTGTTAGGGTCAGAAAGGAAGATTCATGCTCCTGGGTGCTCTGACCAGAGTCACCTCAAGCCAGAGCACCCAATGTGATTGTATTTGGACATTGGGCCTTTAAAGAAGTAATTAAGTTCAAAGGAGGTCTTATGAGTAGGCCCTAATTCAATCTGACTGGTGTCCTTATAAGAAGTGGAAGAGATGCCAGGGACGGGCATGCACAGAGCGAAGCCTGTGAAGATGCTGCAAGAAGGCGGCCATCTGCAAGCCAAGTACAGAGGCCTCAGGAGAAACCAACCCTGCTGACACTTTGACTTTGGACTTCTAGCCTCTAGAACTGTGAGAAAATAAATGTCTGCTGTTTCAGCCACTCAGTCTGTGGTATTTTGTGACGGTGGCCTGAGCACACTAAGTGACACAGTTATGATCCAACCTCTCATTAGAGTAACTTGCCCACAGTGGTGTGGTGGTAGGTCTGTAATATCCAGCTCTCCATGGACCAATGACCCAGGATCTGCCATTACTACAGTGTAAATCCTGCTGCGGCCGATTTCAAGCTGTCAGTGTCATGTCGCTGATGTCAGGTTGGGAAGAGATGTGCATGTGTGGCTCCCACCAGCCAGTGCCCCAGCTGGCCCCAGTGCATCACTGTCTGTCAGCCGATCCCACCAGCAAACATGTATAGCAGATCATTGTACGGCAGGATCTCACTTGCTTGATTTTTGATAAACTGGGATTTTACTAGCTTTCCCTAACTCCCACCCCAAACATAAACACACAAGGGCACCCACACGCTCCAGGCTTGCGGTCTCACAACAGGAAGTGGCGTGAAAATAAAGCAATCCCTGCATTCTGCTGTCCCTCTACCCCTTGTCTTTCACTCCTGTGTCGGATCTGTCCAACACATTAAGGGAACGTAGAAACAGAGCAGAGTTGTACAGCGTTGGTTGCTTTTGTTTCAGGACCAACCAGCTCTTCTTGAGGACCAGGGGCACGAAAGATATTTTCCATCAAATCTGGGATTTGCATTGTCATTTCCTCCCACCCCACCTCATTCTTCCTTCACTCATGCAGACGAGGTAATTCCCAGAAACCTCTGCTTTCTTTCCCATTATTTACCCAACACATTTTCACCTACTTAGGAAAATCAGTGCTAATTTTCTCTCCATCATGGGTTTCACATCTCCAGAGCAGTTTTTGAAAGTACTTGAAATGCATAACTGAGCATCATGGTTCCTTAGACACAGATTTGAACGATTAACTGGATAGTTTCCACTCCACTCCAGTTCAGGTTGTGCAGAATGTGTCATCCCAAGCCCCTCCCCCTAATGTTGCAGAATCTGCTTGTCCGGATACCAGGGTTTCGGGGCAACAGCTCCATTTCCTTTTTTGTGAACTCTCAGTCTTTAATGAGTGTTTATGAGCAGAATTCAAAAAGAAAGAACCCCCTTCTCCCACCTGAAGTTATTGGTTCCTGTTTCCGCTGCATGTCCCCACTTCTTGGGAAACTGGGCTCTGCCTTAGGTGAGGGGCTGGCTTTTTGTTGGGGAGTTTGTGCTTGGGCATTGAGCGTGGCTCCTGGCGCGGTACGCAGCAGTGTCCGCACAGCTGGTGAGGAGAACCTCTGAACCACACAGGTAGTGTTATTCTGCCTTCCCCGTTACCCTGCCTGTCTCCCTCCCACAGGGATTCCAGCATGGTGATGTTGCTGCAGATACTGCTGGATTTTTTCAGGAAGGTCTCCTTTGAATTTGGGGCCTATCCCGAGGTGTGCTGGAGCGAGCTTCTGCCAGCAGAGAGAGCCAACTGTACCTATCTCTTCCCAACTTCACGCTCAGTGACATCCCATTGCTAGCTTGAAATAGGCCCCAGAGGAAGGATTCACTCCAGGGAAATCAGCCAACATTACAAATCAGGGCGTTTTCTTTCTTTTTTTCCCGGAGCACCCACTTATAACACACCACTGGAAATACCCCTTCAAAAAAAAGAAATCCCCTCATAGGAGCCAGCAGCCTGTGCAGTTAGAATCTTCTTCATCCCACCCTCTCCATCATTCTGGAAGCTGCCAGTGCTAAAACGGAGCAAAACAAATGTGAATTACCCCTTTTAAAGGGATGTCTTTCTTTTCAGTTCTCATTGATTGCCTTCCCCTTATTAGGACGTCTGATACAATCTAGGGCTGCAGGATCATGGTTCCCCTGCCATCTGATGTCTAGTTTCTTTTGTTTACATTGACTACTCAGTAGGTTTATTTCTAATATCCTCATGATCCAACAAGCGGTACTCTCTCTTCACAGTGGTTCCTGATCCCCAGGAAAGATTGCCATGAATACAGATTTCAGGGCCCAGACTCCAAGACACTCTCCATCAGTGCCTCAGGGCTGGGGCACAGAAATCTGTATTTTTAATAAGTTCTCTGGACGGTCCACGTCCAGACCCTGGGTTGGACTGACATTTGGGAACCACTACAAAAACATCTGCGGGTATGCCGGGCTCTTCCTCAGCAGCTTCTGAGAGTTAGAACCCAGTTGGGGTGAGGCTAGAGGACTCAGCCTGTTCTGTTTTCTGGGTTGACAGACAACGTCTGAGGGCTTCTGCTCTGTCATCCTCCAGGCCACATTACTTGGGGAGTCTTGGTGACTTCCCTGATTACCCAGGGACACAAAGGCTGGCTCTGAGGTACAAGAGGGGGTGAACTGATTAACTGCCTCGTGAAAAGCTTAATTGCACGTCATTTTCTATTTTGGCAGAGGCTGCCAGGTGAGCTCGGGCACATCATTCCCCGCCTGACTCACTGTTACAACCCAACCCAGCACTGATGATGAGTGGGTGTCTCCCCCCTACCCCAGTGGCTCCCAAACTTCAGGATGCAAGTGAATCACCCAGGGAGCTTGTTTAAAAGCTGGATTCTGGGCCCCTGCCTAGGTTCCCGTTTCAGGAGGGGTGGACCTGGGAATCCCCTTGTTTAACAAGCTCCCCAAGTGAATGTATTTGACACAGCAGGTCATTTTATTTAAACCAAAAAGGTTTTCACGAAATGTCTGCTCTTAAGGGTATTATCTTCCCTTAAGGAGTTCCTCTGGAGTAACAATGAATCAGCTTTTTCTTGAGCTCTTTTTAAAAATAAATACTGTGTTTCAGAAATGGAACCATGTGTTTCAGCAGAGGAAAGTGAGTAATGCTGCGGGCCATCTGGCCAGCCACACTTCCACTCAGAAAACTGGTATATGGTGAGTGACAAGGGAACATCCCCAAGCAGGTGGGCTGTTCCCTCAAAGGAAAGGAGGTGGGATTAGGGGGCAGAAAGCCCTGGTTCTAACAGCTGGATGGAATGTTCCCCCACCAGGGTTAATTCAAGTGGTTTCTTTTCGTGAGGATAATCACCAAATTAAATGTTTTAATTACCGAAATCATATATGCATTTCTTCTGAGAAAAGAGCATCATCAGAGCTCAGTGGTACCCACTCCCCAGAGGGTAGAGCGGCTTTGCTTTCAGGGAAGGGGGTGTCTGGAGTAGTCCACTTTCATTTCATTATAAAACCAGCTTGACAAATAAAGGCATAGATTGACATGTATTCCCAGCCAGCTGTGACTTAATGAGCTCAATTCAGAGCTTGGAACCTGCTAGCCACATCCATATTAATATGTCCGTGGGAAAAAAAAACAACAGAGGAAGTGACAAACTGCTATTCCTAGTATTTGAAATGAATTTTAAACGACTTAAAATGGCTAACGCGGGTGAGCATGACTTTGAGGCAGCCCAGCTGTCGGCCTCCCTGCCTGTCAATAATGCCCTTGCAGCAGAGGCAGGCAGGGGCCCTGGAAGGTAGGAGCTGTTTTCACCCAGATCAGCAAGCCCTGAGGCCTGGGGACAGGTCTGCGGCAGCACCCTATCCACCTCCCCAAGGCTTTTATCTTGAATTGTTTGTTGCATAACCATCTAAGTCATCATGATCATAAGAGCCTTTGTGATTCTGATTTTCCCAGTCATGAGCACATGAACATAATACAAATGTCTTGTTCAAACATTCTAAGATCCTAAAAATAAAAGGTGCTGGGTAAGCCTGCTGTGTTAATAAGCACAAGGTGAGAGAGGGCGGGCGTGGGTGGGGGAGGACAAAGGAAATGCAGCAGAGAAACCTCAGTCTGTGTATTTTGACGCTCAGCTGCAAAATAACCACCTGGTCCAGCTGGGGAGAGGGCCCCTGGCCCGTGAGCCATTCCTGTAGTACCACGTGGGAGGCGGGAAGGCCCCTTCTCTGGGCTGGAGAGAGGGTGTGAACACTCTCCAGCGGAGGTCTTTGCATTCCCTTGAACCTGAACTCTGCTGAGTGCTGAGTTTTTTTGGTTGTTGTTGTGTGTAACTGGGGGAATAGTCAAGATTCAGAGCATAGGCTTTCAAATCAGACAAATCCTGCCTTTCCCACTTACAAAAGATTCAATCGGACCATGAGTCTCCATTTTTAATCTGGAAATGGAGCTAAAATACCAGTCTCATCAGGCATTTTCTGATAATTAAATGAGAAAATATATGTACATGCTTAGACTCGGCCTGGCACAGGGTAAGCCCTGGATGACTCTTGGTACCATATCTGACACATGTCTCGGTGGCATGGAGTCTCCAGGTTATTCTTATTTAAAGACACCTTTCAGGGCTTCCCTGGTGGCACAGTGGTTAAGAATTCTGCCAATGCAGGGGACACAGGTTTGAGCCCTGGTCCAGGAAGATCCCACATGTCACGGAGCAACTAGGCCCGTGCACCACAACTACTGAGCCCGTGCTCCACAGCAAGAGAAGCCACCACAGTGAGAAGCCTGCGCACTGCAACGAAGAGTAGCCCCCGCTCGCAGCAACTAGAGAAAGCCCGCATGCAGCATTGAAGACCCAACGCAGCCAAAATAAATAAATTTATTAAAAAAGTAAATAAAATAAAAATAAAAACACCTTTCAGCACATGTTAGGCACTCCGAAATCAGCATTTCATTTCAGTGCCTAGTCATAAATCTCTGACAGTTGTGATACCTTTGGGAAAAAGGGCAAAATATTTCACTTCTGCTTTCACATAATGCTCATGGTTAAATCTGGATAAAAGATGTGACCCAGTGAGTCATATCTAAAACTAGGAGAGGGGACTGACTGTCACTGTAATCACTGACTAGATTCTAAACCCACCAACAGTCCAGGAATAAAGTGGGAATGGAAGTGACATAGTCACCAGCATAAATAGCAAACCCCAGTTTCTCCAGTAGACCATAGCCAGAATCCCAAACTGATTGAGTACTAGTCTGTTGACCTCACCAGGCCTCAGTTTTCTCATCTGTAAAATGGTCAAAATAACACCTGCAACACAAGAGGATAATGCACATTTAACAGGTGGTGTTTGCAAACAAACAGCTGGTGTTTGCGATGTGCTTGATACAGCACTGTGCACTAAGAGCACGCAACGCATGCTAGCTCCCTCCTCCAACTAGGTGCAGGGACTCAAACCCTTGCATAGCCCTTAGGCCTGTCCAGTCCCTCTGGGACACCTAGGTTGTTTAGCAGTCATCCAAACCCTAGCACCTTGGACATTCTTTGTTGCCATCAGTTATGGGTTATGTCTCCCCAAAAAGATATATTGAAGTCCTGCCCCCCAGTACTTCAGAATGTAATCTTAATTGGTGATAGGGTCTTTACAGAGGTAATCAAGTTAAAATGAGCTCATTAAGGTGGGCCCTAATCCAGTCGGACTGGTGTCATTATAAAAAGGGAAATTTGGACACAGAGGATGTGAAGAGACACAAGGAACACATGTGAAGACGGAGGATTGGAGTGATGCATCTATAAACCAAGGAATGATAGAGATTGCTGGCAAACCATCCGAGGCTAGGATGAGACAAGGAAGGATTCCCTACAGGTATCAGAGGGAACATGGCCCTGCCAAACCTTGATTTCAGACTTCTGGCTTCCAGAACTGTGAAAGAATAAATTTCTGTTGTTTTAAGGCATCTAGTTCGTGCTAATTTGTTAGAGCAGCCCTAGGAAACTATTACACCATCCTTTTTACAGAGGAAACTTGGTTATGCATAGGATAGAAATGAAAATTTGGGAATCAGTTCCAAGCAGGGGTGAGGAAACCCACCAGAGGTTCCTTTGGGATAAATTAAGCAACCAAACAAGAGGAGGTCATCTTGCTTTGAGATTCACAAACACTCACTCTCTCAAACTATGTTCCCTGAGATATTAGGATTCCTTGGAGAATTCTGTAAACATTTGCTTTTGATTTACATTTCTTTAGTATATATATAATTAATTTACTGGCTTTAAATAGCAAAACTTTCTCAAGTTACTTACGTGAATAGCTCATTTAATCCTCACAACTACCCTGTGAAGTGGGTGCTATTTTATCCTCATTTTACAGATGAGAAAACTAAGGCACAGAGAAGAAGTTAAGCAGTTATTCTGAGTCCATGTATCTAGTAAATTGTAGCACTGGGATTTGAATGCAGGGACTCTGACTCCAGAGACTTCGTTTGTAACTACATACTTTACTATATGGTTTCTAAAAACTATAACAAACACACACAAACACAAACAGGTACATTCAGATGTTCCGTAATTAGATTCAACATGGCAGAGACCATCACAGCACAAACTTGTGCTGCCTTTTGTAGAGAAAATCTCATTCATTCATTCAGTTGACAGATGTTTATTGAGTACATACCATATGCTTCTATGACCTTCCTTAACAATATTGATTAGTTCATAACTCTATTCTCCTTTTTTTTTTTTTTTTTCCAGTATGCGGGCCTCTCGCTGTTGAGGCCTCTCCCGTTGCGGAGCACAGGCTCCGGATGCGCAGGCTCAGAGGCCATGGCTCACGGGCCTAGCCGCTCTGCGGCATGTGGGATCTTCCCGACCGGGGTACAAACCTGTGTCCCCTGCATCGGCAGGCGGACTCTCAACCACTGTGCCACCAGGGAAACCCTATTCTCCTTTCTTAAAAATATTCAGATCTGTGCATATCCATTCACTTAAACTCAAACCCAGCACAATAGTGAGTTGTGTAATAATTGGCACTTCCAGATGGTAAACATGCCATATTTAGATTCATTTTAATATTTATTTAAATATTAATATTGAATATATTAAAATATATTCATTTTAATATTTATTATAGTTTTGGATGCTACTTGATTGACTTTTATACTCATGATAAGCAATATTGGCAGTTGGAAGAGAATGTTAGTGATTACATTCTTAAGACAAACATTTTCTACTACTTTTAAGATTTTAGATCAGTTCAATTGAAGGGTATCTTAAGGTTGCAAAGCAAGCAGTTAAAAGCTGTTACTGCTTGCAATCACATGCTTATGGGAATTGGGATTTTATTGATTCCATGCAACAGAAACATAATGCAGGAGGACAGACTTGATGCTGAGGCCAGTCTAAATCTAATTTTAACTTTTATCTGAACAGCCTCATTTCCCTTGCTGTTTGATTACTATAAATGGTAAATATTGCCACTTGAAATTATAAAATAAATTTATACAGATAAAAATGGATTTTTTTAATGTTGGAATTCAGTGTATAGTTTCTTCTGAAAACAGATAAAAGGTTTGCAAACTACCACACCAGATTGTTACTGGGCAAAATGGACAGAGCTCATTTTCCATCCCTTCAGCAGCCCTGATCCTTTCTAACCTGTGATTGTGGATCAGTCTCGGGACAGTTACTTCCAATCAAATGTGCAATCTGCTATAGAGCATCTCAAGTGGTGGGATGTCAGATGCTGTGTTGGGAGGGGACTCCACAGCCCATCCATTGTGGTTGCTCCCCATAAGGCTGAGTGGGGCTTCTGAAAAATCTGATTCAGCCTTGTGGCAGATGAAGTGTCCTCCTGGAAATTCTCTGCTCTGATGTGGTTCTGAGCAAAACACAAGGGCTTCTCTTCATAGGAAGTCCTCAGTTTTATTGCAATTTTCCACACCTGATGCGAAAGACAATGAATTCCATAGAAGTGAGCCTACTTTACGGAATGGAGAACATTTTTAGTGATGCATGTATCAACTTGATTGGAGGAACAGTTTCTAGAACTGATTTTATAAGTAGCTTATTTTCTTTATTACATGGTTAATACGTGTTCATTGCTGATAAATGAGAAAATGCAAATAGCAAGAATAAGAAGTAAATTAAAATATTCATAATCTAAATACTGGGGAAAAACCACTGTTGACATTTTGGTGTACATCCTCTAAATCCAAGGTCAGCAAACTTTTTCTGTTAAGAACTAGGTAGTAAATATTATGGGCTTTGTAGGCCAAGAGGTAAAATTGAAAATATTATCTAGGCACTTATACAACAAGAGAGAATACAAATTGCCATAAAATTCTTACTGACAAAATTCAAAATGTAATAATACAACAAAACAATGATAATAAATGAATACAATTTTTTTGTGACATAGGTTTACTAATGGTAAGAATGGAATTCTGTTTTGGGAGAGGATAACATTTTGCTTAATGGGGGTTCAAAGTTAGTGTTCCCAATAGTGGACATAGAAATCTATTGCAAATGTTTATCTGTTATTACTGATCTGTAATGGGATTTTATGTATTTTATCTTTGAAAATGTCTTTTCACACAGCTAGGTGCTACCAAATACTGATAGCAGTTTTGAAGCATACAATTTTAATTGAGCATATTCACTGTTTGGAAGGCATTTTTAGAATTCTATTTGTTCCATTCTTATTTGCCTTTGAGCATGTTGTTATAATGCAGATTAATCACTTCCAATTGAAGATTATGTGGAAGCTCCTCAATTGCAGATAAATGGATTTTGAAATATGGAAATTCCCTTTATCCTTGCATGGACGTTCAAAAAATGCTGCTGGAACTATAGTATGAGCTGAATGTATAAATATACCCACTGAAAATTTGTGTGGCAATGGAGATGTCATGTCTCACTTTAATTTTTGAAAACATAGAAACTGTATAAAGCAGTCTGACATTACTTGTGATCCAAGTACTGTTAGTTACCATCAAGATGACCTCATTGCAGTACATAAGTTTTGCAGTAAACACTGTTTTGTCTTTTAATTTTAGATTGAATTCATTAAGAAGCATCATCAAGTCTGCAGAAATTAATTTTCAAAGCTATTCAACGTTCAATAATAATGACTGCTTAATAAATAAATACATAAATAAATAAATAAAAATAATAAAGGGAAGTTCTCATCCAGAAAAATTTCAATCTCAGGCCCAAGTTCAAAAGTTGCAATAAAGGGACTTCCCTGGCGGTCGAGTAAGACTCCGAGCTTCCACTGCAGGGGGCACGGGTTCAATTCCTGGTAGGGCAACTAAGATTCTACATGCCTCGCAGTGTGGCCAAAAAAAAAAGTTGCAATAAAGCTTTACCACTGCTAAGCCACAGGAGTGTGGTATAGTAGTGAAAGCCAGGATATTTAGCTTCTGTTTGGGACAAAAATTCGCAGAACTGACAATGGTTAAGTCCACAGCAACAAATAACGGTACTGGTTCAATAATACATGATAGATTCAAGTATTTTCTGCCAACTACCTGCTGATACATAATACAGTGAAGAACCATATGTTTTTTATCCCCTCCATTTTTGCAAGCTTTGTAAGCTTTTCTGACTAATACTTCTTTTTCTGCTCTACACATATTTTTTTTACCACTATCAGTTGTTAGGTGACCAGTACTAGTTAGTTGGAAGATAAAAATTAGAGGTTAAAAAGAAACTGTAAAATAGACTATAAGTCCTATTTATGTAATCATGTTGAAATCGGCATCATTCTAAAACATATAGGCAGGGACTTCCCTGGTGGCACAGTGGATAAGACTCTGCGCTCCCAATGCAGGGGGCCCGGGTTCGACCCCTGGTCAGGGAACTAGATTCCACCTGCATGGCACAACTAAGAGTTTGCATGCCACAACTAAGGAGCCCACATGCTGCAACTAAGGAGCCCTCCTGCTGCAACTAAGACATGGTGTAACTAACTAATTAACTAAATAAATAAAATGATAAAAAAGTGGTAAGAGTAGGCATTCTTTAAAAAAAAATAGGCAAAGATTAAAAGGTTTGACCACATAAAAATTTTAAGTTCCATTGTATCAAAACACCAAAGCCACCTATAAAAAGTAACAAACCTACTAAAATGTTTGGGAAACAAACCAGCAGTTGGTAGCTTATGGTATAAAACACTCCACAAACCAAGCAGAAAAAGATGAATCCTACTGCCACCCTCACCCCTGCCATGGACAAAGGCGATTCTACAAAAGAAAACTAAACATAAAAAAGTATTTGACCTCACAAGCAACAAGAGAAATAGAAAGTGAAGCAATAATGAAACATTCTCCTACTCCCTAACCCCATGACTAGCACAGATTGAAAAAAGTGGTGTATTAGTTTTCCATGACTGCTGTAAAAATTTATCACCAACTCAGTTTATTCAGTGGGTTGAAGTCAAAGTGCCAGCAGGGCCACACTCGCTCTGGAGGCTCTAGGGGAGAATCCACTCCTTGCCTTTTCCGGTTTCTGATGGCCATTGGCATTCCTTGGCTTGTGGCCACATGACTCCAATCTCTGCTCTGTGTCAAATCTCCCTCTGCCCTTCTCTTGTAAGGACACTCATGATGCCCACTTGGATAATCCAGGATAACCTCCGCATTTCAAGATCCTTAACATAATCACATCTGCAAAGACCTTTCTTCTATGTAAGGTAACACTTAGAAGTTCCAGGGATTTGGATCTGATATTCTTGAGAGCCATTATTCAGCCCCCTACAAGTGGTAATGCCCAGTACCTACATGGGTATTATAGAGAAATAGGTGCCTTTTTACACTGCTATTGGGTATGAAATTAACATATTTCTTTATGGTGCATTAGCCTCAGTTTGCTTCTCCAGATCCACTGTCTACTCTTCTCCATCCCTCTGTGCCCCTGGGGCCTGAGCTGTGTGGACTGGCCTCTGGCATGTGGCTGGGTCCTGCTAATGAGAGTCATGGGAAGGAGCTGGGAGGATGGGAAGAGGGTGAGGTTACTGTTTCTTTGGCTTCCTGTGCTACCTGGGCTTGCTGCATCTCTGCACCAAAGGCCACACCTCCTACCAGGTGACCCTCCCCAAACACCATCCTCTGCAGGTTCTGATAACTGCTCCTTCCCTGCCCCCTCCAGTCTAGGGGTGGTAGTAGCCCCCAGCACTGCACCATCCGTGGCTGGTTTCACACATTTGTATGTTGTCCTTTTATTAGACGTCCCTCAATTACTCAGTTTTAGCATGCCACCTGTTTCTTGTCAGGCCTTGACTGGTGCCGGCACTACGTGTCAAATCAGAGATCTATTTATAAGAAGTTCATTAACGGCATTATTTATAATAACAAAAACTCAAAAAAGCCCAAATAACCAAATAAATTGGAGACTGGTTAAGCAAATATTGATGCTCCACATAGAATATAAAAATATATTAACAATCATATTGTAAAAGAATATTACTAAGATGATAAAATATTCACAGTATATTTCTAAGTAAAAATCCCACAAAATTGTATATATAATAATGTCCCATTTTTATAAAAAAATTTTAATGGGAAAGAAGGTTAAAACCACATGTAATATTACATTTTGGGACTTCCCTGGATGTCCAGTGGTTAGGACTTTGCCTTCCAGTGCAGGGGGTGCGGATTCGATCCCTGGTCAGGGAGCTAAGATCCCACATGCTTTGTGGCCAAAAAACCAAAAACATAAAACAGCAGCAATATTGTAACGAATTCAATAAAGACTTTAAAAATGGTCCACATCAAAAAAACCCAAAAACCACATGTAATACTACATTTTAATAAAAATTATATCAGTGTGTGCTTGTAGATCTTATATATAAAATGTGTATATTTTGTTGTGTACTTGTCATATAATATGTATGTTACATAATGTAATCATGTCACATATAATATATACTGTATATTATAGATTTATTACATTATGTATGATAATGTCACTTTTTGTAAAGAATTATTTACATATCTATTCGTACACGTTTTGTGTCGTATACATAATATATAACATACAACACATAATACACGTTATAGAGAGCATGTATGTATATGCATGTGTAAATTTCTCTCTCTCTTCCAGATGTCGGCTGAGATCATTCAGCCCTTTCGGCTTGAGATAGAATTGGTCGTATCCTCTGGTCCGTGTTTATAGAGAGTACAATGTACAATGTCTTGTTCAAGATTTATCCAGATTCCCAGGGGCTCACTGCTGCCTGCGGCCTCTCAACGCGCTGAGGCTTCTCTTCCCCCTTCCCCCCTCCACTGCCCCAACTCAGACGTGGGATTCAGTCATTTCCCTGAATTTCTCCAAAACCAGCTGCTGCCCTGGGCAAACGTATGTGGCAGACTTTTCTTAACGTTCAGAGTGCTGCGTGACTAACTCTCCTACTGCAAGCATCTCAGGCTACCCGCCCCAGGCTCTGAGGGACCGACCCAGGCCTTGGGCGGGGTGGGCGTGGCGGTGGGCGTGGGGCTGCCCACCTGTAGGGCGGCGCCAGGGCAGGGCTCGCCCCCACTCTAGGCTCTCCTTGCTTCAGTTTCCCTCACTCCTTCCTTAACACGTGCTCCCCACCCCAAGATTACGAACCTCTTCTTGATGACTGGCAGACGTCAGTCTGGGACAAAAGAGATCAACGAGGGGAATCTCTGAACCGTGAGTCCCTCCCACCTCCCGGTCTCTAAGAGGAAAGCAGCAGTGAATGGTTGCTTCCCGAGTAGGCTGGGACGAACCCCGCTCCGCCGCTCACCAGCTGTGTGGTTTGGGACACTGGTCTTCACGAGCCTCAGTTTCCTTATATACAGAATGGGGGTGACACTACCATTGAAGAGGGTCGTTGAGAATCAAATGAGTTAAATACAGAAGATTATCTTTGGACTTGGTGGTAGGCAAAAGTTTCTTAGAGTTAATGTGTACAAAGTGCTTAGAATTATGTTTGGCACAAAGTAAATACTATTAAATGTTAGCTGTTTTTTTCTCCATAAATATGCATTATGCACGCACCCCACCCCTCCCATGGACATGCAGGAGCAGCTACAGTCCGCTTGGTCTTGAATTATATATTTATATCTGTAACTATATATAAAATACCAGAAGAAAATATTTTAATATGTTGGAGGTGGGATTATGGTGCTTATTTTTTCCTTTTATTTTCTTTGTGCCTTTTCAAGTTTTCCAAGTTTTGTACTTTGAGCATTTATTTTTGCAGCTATGGAAAGTGCAAATTTTTTTTCAGAAGAAAGGCAAGAGAAGCCTCTTGGGATGATAATGGTGTAGGTTCACAGAAATCTTTCCCCTGTGTGTAAGTGGATTAAACTCTCAAGATCAGGCAGGGCTCCTTGGCTCCTTGGGAAATGAGTAGACCTTAAAAGTTAATGATTCCCTGCTGTTTTCACTTTAGAAGAAATCTGTGATTATTTCTTGCTCTTTAGACCTGCCATTTCAGCATTTTAAAAAGGAACCAAAGAGAAATTAAAGTTTGCGACCTGAGTCTTTCCTACAAACCAAGTTGTCCTGAAATTTTCTCCATCAATTCCTAGATTTTAAGAGGCTTAGCCTGCTTCCTTGCCCCTAATTGCTCTATTAATTTAATCTGCTCAAAGTCTCCCAAGGGTCTAATCATCAGTCTTCAGCGCTGGTTCTGGCTGGTCTGGTCTCTTCCACAGATTTGTGCTGAGCTGTTTTACATGTCACCCTGTGTTCTGTTTTGCTAGCTTTCTCCTTCCAGGAGGGTTTTTTCTGACCTAATTAAACGAGCTCTGGTATTTGTGAGAAGTCACACATTAAGTGAAATGATGTGGACTCCTTTTCCTTTCCTCCAGTGGAGGCATGGAGCTACACGTTTGTCCTAATTTTCCTCTGTTTGTTCCTGATCCTTTCTCTTATAGGCACTCAGTAGCTTCATGTTTATCTAGCGTAAATCAGTGCTTTGCATAAAAACAGACCCTAAGCAAGTTAGTTCACTTTCATTTCCTCATCTGTAAAGTGGGGATAAAAACATATGTATTAGTTTCCCAGGGCTGCTGTAACAAATGACCACAAACTTGGCCTAAAACAATAGGAATTCATTCTCTTCATAATCATAGAAGCCAGAAGTCCAGACTTGAGGTGTCAGCAAGTCCGTGCTTCCCTCCAGAGGCTCCAGGGGAGAAAACTTCCAGCTCTGGCCTTCCTTGGCTTGTGGCACCATAACTCCCACCTCTGCCCCCATCTTCACGTGGCCTTCTTCCCTCCTCTGGGCTCAAATGTCCTTCTCCTTTCTCTTGTAAGGACCCCCATCATGAAATTTAGGGCCTAGTCTAAATTGAAACTGATCTCATTCCAAGATCCCTAACTTAATTACATCTGCAAAGACCCTGTATCCAAATAAGGTCACGCCATTCACAGGTATCTGGGATTCTGATTTGGACATATCTTTTTGGGGAGATACTATTCAACCACTACAATTTATCAACCTTATTGAGTTGGTGTGTGAAGATTAAGATATCATATCATATCAATAATTATATGATAATGTGTGTAATGCAGCTACCACAGAGCCTGATGCACCCATAGTAGGTGCTCAACCAATACTCAGCACCATCACAATTACTACTACCAAGGAGTGCTTACATTGGGCCAGGCCTCACACCCAGCCTAACTGTGCCTCCGTCTACTTACTCCTCAGAGCGTCTTTCTGAAGGAGATAATGCCCCATTTTACAGATGAGCACCCTGATGCTTCAGAAGCTTAAAGGGGCTTGTAATAAAAGGTAGAGCTGGGACTCAAACCCAGGTTTTTGTGACTCCAGAGCCTATGCCCTGCTCCCCTGCACTTGGTCACCTTGGTATTGATTGTTCTTCCTACTCCTCTGCTGTGACCCAGCACCTCCCCCCGGCCCCAAACTCTACCACACTTTGCACTCTGACCCTAAACTGTGTCTGGTGGGAAGAACTAGCAATGGAGGAAGAGAAGAGAGGAGCTTCTCTTGAGTGTCCTTGTGACATGGCAGCTGGCTTGCCCCAGTGCGTGTGATCTGAGAGGGAGGGGAAGCTGTAGCACCTTTTACGTGCTCACCTGGGAAATCACGTGTCCCTTCTGCCACATTTCATCTGTGGCAAATGAGTCACTAAGTTCAGCTCCCACTACCGGGGAGGGGAATTAGGTGCTCGCCTCCGGAAGGAGAGGTGTCAGAGAATCTGTGGACACAGTTGGAAACTACCACACCACTGGGTCCACGGGAGGAAGCCGGCCTCTGACTAAGTGCTTAACTGGCTGTGTAAGCCAAGTCCTTAGCTGTGCAGAGGGAGGCCTGGTGTTGAGTCCATGGGCATGGGATGAGGAGAGCTACATTGTTCCACATAAACAAATGGGAAGAATTTGAACTGTAGATCAGAGGAAGGGCGGAAGGCAAGAAGGGAAGTGAGAGAAGACAGGGAGCATGTGCCTGGCACGCAGGGCACCTGGAAGACTTGTGGGGACAGGTCTCGCCGACGTTATGTGTGATGTAATGCAGGGGGAGCGTTAGAGTTAGACCCCTCCATTTTACCAAGCCACCCACAGACTCTCTCTCTCTCTCACACACACACACACTCACACACACACACTCACACACACACACACACACACACACTCACACACACACACACACACACACACTCCCTTGTGTGAGACGCTTTCAGTGGCAGTTATGGAGACGGGCAGAGTTTCAGGTCTGGTTGATAGTCTAAGCAGGGACCAGGCCTGAGGGCAGCAAGCGGATCTGTGAATTTACCCTGTTCCAGGAGCTCATGCTGGAGACCATGAGGCCCCTGGGAATTCTCAGAAATCTCAGAAAAGGCAATGATATTTCTGTGAGGCTGGAAAGGGAGACAATCTGAAGAAATAGAGCCCAGCTGGTGGTCCCCACTGTGGAGCTGGTACTGAGCACAAGGCAGGAGAGCACTTCACGTGGGAGGGGCAGGGCCCGCTGGATTTCCAAAGGCAGCCTCAGGCCAGGGGAGATGGTCTTAGCCACTCTACTGCAGTAGAAGGATAGGTATTAGGTCTTTGGGGTTAATTTTGCTATTGGCTGTCTTTGGAGTGTTAAAAAATAAAATTCAACAGAGTAAACTTGAAAGATCTTATTGGCCTTGTTCATGAAACGGGCAGCATCTCCTCTAGCAGATGGAAAGGAGCTCTGAGGCGCTGTACAGAATGAAAGACTTTTATAGGAGGAAGAGAGCAGGAACAAGGAAGTCACACTAGACAAAACATCGGGTTGGCTATTACAAGGTCACTTTCCTTTAGGGGAAAGCAGGGCTCTATCAGGATATTGCCTGACTTGTGATGATGATTCCTGATTGACTGGTTTAAGATTCCCTTTCTGGGAGAGCCAAAACTGCCATTAAGTTAAGTCTCCATTTGGTGACGTGGGGCTTAGCATAAGTGACTCCATTTGGGGCCTGTTGTCTTGTTTTTTATAGGAGGATTCAGTGTTTTCTGACAAAATCCTAAGATGCTGTTTTGCGGTTTTTCTTCATTATTTCAAGTCGCTTGCTTTCCTCTTCTGTAATAAATGGTGGCTTAGGTTTGTGGGCTTCAGGCTTAATTAAGCCTGAAAAATAAATTTAATGTCGCTCAACCTCAGACATTCTGTCAACATGAGTGTGCCCATCGTTCTGTTCTATGTAGGTGCTGGATTTGGACATCTCTGTTCTTTTGAGAAGCATAAAGCCCTGTTGAGAAATCTCTTAAAAGAAAGAACATCCCTGATATTTTAATATTTAACAAAAACCCTTTTGACAAGTAGAGGCACCAAAAGGAAGCGGGTTAAGCGGAGGAGAGAGCATTATGAAGCTTGAACGTTGAATGTTTCTCCAAGACTCTATTTCGCCAGCTCACTGAATATTTAGAAGTCATGCCTGTGTTCTTGAAAGTCACTGTGACCATCAAGGGTGAGTCTAGGTCTTGGTTCTCCCTGGAACTCCAGTGCCTGCCATGGTGTATGCTCAATAAACATGTGTTGACTTGGTCATTGATTGGAGACCATTAACACTAAGAGATTAGTTAGGATCTAGTTCTAGAAAATTCCAAAAGGTAAAAATATTTTCAAATAATGAAGTCCCTGATCAAAAGGTCCTGAATTTCCTTGTTCCTTACTAATTTGATCAAGCTTCAGGAAGGCAGAGGGGGCAGTTCCCAGGGTGGGATTTGGGGGGAATGTGGGGGAAGACGGCAGATGGCTGGTGCATTTGTCCATGCTGTATACACACATCAAAGCTAGTGTTCTTACACATCCTCTTGCCTGTTTTCAAAAGTTTCACTACCAAGTGTCATTCAACACAACTAAATGGTGAGTAGACTTTGAAAGCGATCCACCACCCACTGAATGAGACACTAGCTCGTGTTACTTTCCCCTAATTTTATCTGTACATTTTGAGCCCCCAGATAGATGTTGATGTTATTTGATCAGTTGATGAGAATGGGGGCTGTATCTTTACCATCTTGACCCCCTACAGCAGTCCACCCTAGCTCCACCCTCCAGCCTCATCTTACTACCAGCCCTTCCCCAAATTCAGCTCATAGCTCCTGCCTTCGGGCTCAGTACACTCATCCAGTTCCTTAAAGGATGGAAGCATCAAACACAGCCTTTTGCCCCTTAAGATCCAGAGAAGATTGTCCCAAATGCCTCATTCCACACACTTTGGAAAGCCCAGAGCCTTCTCTAAGATTTCTGCAAGTTCCTGGGGGACCTAAGTTCTGAGTTACCTCTTATTCTGACCTTCTGCTTCCGTGAATTAGTTCAGTTTAGGGAGCAGCTCACAGTATCGTATAACCCAAACTCGAGACTCAGCCATTTCCCTATTTCCTACAGATTCACACTGACACATTCTTTGTGTGTATGGCGACTTTATTTTCACTAAAAATTCAGGAAGATGGAGAAATTCAGAAAATTCAGAAAATCAGACAAGTTAAAAGTAAACATTAGCCATCCTTTATGGCCTCCTTGGTCATATTCTTAAAAACACTCATCAGCCATTTATTTTGCTTTGTGCCCGGTTATGTAACCTCCTCTCCATCTTCTTTCTTTCTTCTTTTCCGTCTCTCTCAGGAGGAACAATAAAGCAACAACACAAAAAGCACCACCTCTCCGCCCCCCGCCCCCGCCTCTCTCCCTCTCCCTCTCCCTCTCCCTCTCCCTCTCCCTCTCCCTCTCCCTCTCCCTCTCCCTCTCCCTCTCCCTCTCTCTCTCTCTCTCTCTCTCTCTCTCTCTCTCTCTCTCCCCACTCCCATTTTCAAGGCCTCCCTTATGTATTCAAGGACCACACCAAGGTTTTGCAATTACCACTCCTAAGGAAGGGCTCTTCTTAAATTCTAAGACAAATCAACCCCATCCCTAGTTTATATCTGGATATTAGTAGGGAAATGTGGTGATGGGTTCATTTTCTAGTTACCCTGATTCCCAGTTTCCCCACCTATAAATGAGGTTGTGATAGCACTGGCTTCATCCAGGCAACATGAGAATGAGTAAGTTGATGCATAAAGCCCTTATTAGCACAGTGCTTGGCACATAATCCGCAGATAAATGTTACCTGTTGTTACTTGTTCCCTCTCTTCCTGCCCATCGAGGTCCTGTTCATACACTTAGGCCCAAGTCAAGTGCCAGCACCTCGACTCTGAGCTCTCCCCTCCAGTCACTCCCTCCTGGCATCCTTGTGATGTTGGGTTTACACTTTCCTTCAGGCAAAGAGGAATATGACGAGCCCCTGAATGAGTTTACAATCTGGAGGGAAAGGTAGACGTGGGAATATAGAAAGGGAATGATCCAAGGCAGCTAGGGATGAGGTGGAGGAAGGACGAGCAAAGAGGTCAATTAGCCAGCTTCAAGATCTTAAATTCAAAATCAGCAATGTAGTCACGTTGCCAGTGTTGTCAGCCCAGAATCCCATCATGCAATTCTTCAGTCAGTTTTTCATCAGTTGCAGATTTTTACCAAATGCAAATTTAGAGCTTGCCTCTGGTATGTTGTGTTGATTATTTCAACATGTGTGGCTCAATCAGGGTTCTATCAGGGAAGCAAAATCACTATGAGCTATGGGATAAGGAATTTATTATAGGAAATGGACCTTACACAATTTTGGGAAGAGCTGGGGAAGTAAAGGTCTGGAAAGGGGAGTTGAAGAATCAGAGGAAGTCACTAACCAGCCCTGGCTTACAGGGAAATCTGGAGCCCAGGCATGTCCAGCTGCTGGAGTAGGATGGGGTGGGGGGCGTGAACTAGAGAGGAAGTCTAAGGAGGATTGTTGGATCTTCATGACGACAGCTCTGTGTGTTCACAGCACAGCATCTGCCGGCAGGCCTGGGGGTGCTGCTATTGGCAGAGCCTGCAGACAGGAAGGAGAGCTGGATGCAGAGTGGGGAAGAGTGAGGGCACACAGGAGCCTGCTGGCACATCCAGGCTGGCTCTCACTACCTCTCAGCATTGATGACTTTTAGACCATAATGGTGCCTGCTTCATTCCTGCTTCCTAAATCTCTCACAACTTCACTTTTGGCTAACTCAACCCAGAATCATACAGAGAAAAGAATTCTAGGAAACACAACTCCCAGTAGAACAATCCAGCACATTTATTATAAATCTCAGTATTCATTGCAAATTGGAAAAATGACTGATTACTAATACCTGCTTCTTGGAACAGAGAATGAAAAATATCAAGAGGGAAAAGTTATAACACCTGGCTTAACGGCAGGGTCACAATTTTAGAACAGATAGCCCATAATCAGATTCACACATATACATATAATATATGATAGAGATGGTTCTGCAGAACAGTGCGGAAAGGAAATCTTCTCAGGTAAATGATGTTGGGCTAATTGGATGTCCAAATGGAATAAATATTAATCTTGACCCCCTATCTCAAAACATATGTAAATATCAACTCTAAGCATGTTATAGATCTAAATGTGAAAGACAAAGCAATAATTCTTCTAAAATATAAAATAGAAGACTATCTCCATGATTTTAAGTTAGGTGAGATTTCTTAAACAGAACATGAAAAGCACTAATCCCTTTTGGAGAAAATAACAATTTTAAAGTACAATTGTTGGATGGAGGACAGTTGTCCCTCAGTATCTGCAGGGGATTGGTTCCAGGAGCCCTGTGGATACCAAAATCTGTATTTGTATATGGAGGGCTGACTGTATAAATTAATTCATCCACTTTGGAAAACATTTTGATGGTGTTTACTAAAACTGAATATATTCAGACCCTATATTCCAGCAATTTCACTGCTAGATACGTACCTAATATAAATGTATAGGTAGGTATTCCAAAAGATTTATATAAGAATGTTTACAGTTGCTTTATTAATAGTCAAAAGCAGGAAGCAAGCTAAATGTCCACCAACAGTAAAACAGATAAACCATTTGGTGCAGTCACTCTGTGGAATACTATACAGCAATGAAAATGAACAAACTACTGCCACATGCAACAACACAGATGAATTTCACAAATATAATTTTGAGCAAAAGAAGCCAGACACCACTGAATGTATAGTGTATGCCTCTATATAAAGCTCAAAATGGGCAAAACTAACCTATGATGTTAGAAGCCAGGATAGTGGTTTCCCTTATAGTGAAGGTTAATGACGGAGAGGGATTATGAAGGAGGCTTTGGATATGCTGGGAATATTCTGGTTTTTGATCTGGAAGGTGGTTACAATCTGTGGTAATTCATTAAGCTACACATGGATGACCTGTGCTTTCTGCATGTATGTTTTCCTTCAATTTTTTTAAAAAAGCTTATTTTTAGAAAAGCTTTTAAAATGTCCTGTTTTATGCATGCCCAATTGTCATATCTGGTAGTCTTTTTCTTACTTCTCAACATCTTTTATCCCTCCTACATTATTTCCTACCCTCTTACTCTAAAAATGTTTTCCTTTCATAGTTATTCTTTCACCTTGGACCCCTAACTTTACTACTCAACAAATATTTCTTGAGTATCCACAATATTTCTAGCACTGAGCCAGGCCTAGAGTTTATGATAGTGAACAAGCTAGCAAAGATTCTGACCTCATAGAACTCCAGCTTCCAGTGGAAAGAGGCTTCTAAACTGGTAATTGCATCATAACTGACTCTTCTTCCCACTTCCCCAAATTTAGGTCTTCCCCAAAGTTCTAGGTTAAAGTCAGCTTCTCAAAATCCAATGTTTGTGGCCATTAATAACCCCAATCACTGCCCACATCATAATTATGTAAGACCTGAGCATCAACTTTGACAATTTCCTCCATCCCAAACCCCAAGATCTACCCCATCCTGCCCATTTCTGCTTCTGAAATGTGTGCACCCAGTCCCTCTTCTTTCCAGCCCTGTTGTTTCCACCCAAGCTATTGCCTTCTTATTTAGGATTTATTTGCAGACATAGAAGCCATTTAAGCTAGTTTGAGCAGAACTCAGGTTTAGTTGGCTAACAACTTGTTGAAAAACCTAAAGAAGACATTAGAAACAGAGCTTCCAGGAACAACACCCAACTCTTGGAATCCTCCTATCTGTCAAGAATTAGAAAGTGAGGGCTTCCCTGGTGGCACAATGGTTGAGAGTCCGCCTGCCGATGCAGGGGACACGGGTTCATGCCTCAGTCCGGGAAGATCCCACATGCCTCAGAGTGGCTGGGCCCGTGAGCCATGGCCACTGAGTCTGTGCATCCAGAGCCTGTGCTCCGCAATGGGAGAGGCCACAACAGTGAGAGGCCCGCGTACTGAAAAAAAAAAAAGAATTAGAAAGTGAGTTCTTTCACTACAGAAGTCCTCCAATCAAGAAGCAAGTGACCGTGGCTCCATGTTGACTCTGTGTCATCCATGTCAGCAAAATGGATCCTTATCTAGAAGTCTAGCTACAAAGAAGTGTGTGAGTTGTATTTTCCAGCTTCCCAGCCTTAGTGGTGCTGGTTAGAATGGATGTGAGCATGCGAGTCCTCAGCATCTCCCTCTCCTCTCAGCTCCTCTCCCAGTGTCCCTGCACTTCCCCACAATTCTATTCTCTTTATTGCTTCCGGCTCTGATCACATCACTCTGTAGCTCAAGCCTCCAGTGACTCATCCTCTCTACTGTGATCAAGTCCCAACTTGTTTTCCTGGTTTATGTCCCACTCCACTCCTCCAGTTTCCTCTACTCCAGCTGTTCCCCATTCCCCAAACGCTTTCTTCTCTTTCCCACCGCATGCGTTTGTGCATCCTCTATCCTTCCCACCATCCTTTCCCATTAAAGTTTGAAACATCCTTCTAGCCCCATTCCAATGACACTTCCTTTCTACCTTCTCCTCTCTTCCCCTTAACCAAAGTGACCTCTCACTCCAGCTCCACAGAGAGCTCCTGAAGACAAAGAGTTGTGGACTGGAATCCTAGCTGTGCCTGGGCACGAGAGGGCACCTTGAACTCAGAGCCTCAGTTTCTTGCCCTGTAAAAAGGAGATAATAGTAATACCTACTTCATAGGCCTGCTGGAAGGACTGGTTGAGATAAGAACCTAAGCTGCTAGTACATGCCCTGCGGATGACAGTTACTGCTGTAGGGCGTTGTCTTGTTTATCTTTGTGCCCCTCACCCAGGTGCTTGCTAAATACTGGTGCAATGAATGGACAATCCAAACCAAGCAGCGATATTGACCTTAGGTAACCTGAGGTCAAACTAATATGATACTGGGTCCCTCTCTGGTCAGTGTCAGGCCCCTGGGTCATGTCAGTTTAGGGCACAAGTATGAGCAGATGAAGAGTTTCCAGTTGTCTTATCAAGTCAGGAGAAATAAAAGCTAAGCGTCGAAACAAACAAAGGAGGGGCACAACCCCATGGTATAGGCCACGGCAAGTTAGCAGAGCCTCATGGATAGAAACTGTTTAAGAAGGATTTCCCCCAAAAGCCTTTATTTGGAGGGCTCTCATCTCCATGCTTGGAGAAACCTGAACACAGAAAGATGGAATGGGGCAGGAGGTCTCAGACCAGGTACATTCCCATCTGAGCCCAGTGGAAAATCATCCTGCAATCTCAGAGGCTGCTGGAGGAGTGAAATTGCTATACTGCACTTTGGAGACCCATTGGGAAGTATTTTATTAAATCAAAGACGCACATACCCTATGGTTCAACAGTTCTGCTTCTAGGTCTCCACCCTAGAAAGACATTCTCACAAGGAGACTCGTTCAAGGAGATGCATTGCTGCATTGTTTATGAGACCAAGAAATTAAAAACAACCTGAGTATCCATCAATGATGAATAAATAAAATGTGGTGCATTTAAATGTTAAAGTACAAAATAGCAAATGCAAAGACATGAACTAGATTTTCATATGTCAATATGGACAGATGTCAAAGTGTAGTCTTAAGGGAGGAAAATACGTTGCAGACTGATGCATTCAGGATGATGCCATTTAAAATATAAAAGGAATGCTATGTATTGTTCAGGGCTATATTGATGAACAAATTTTGAAGAGTGGGCTGAAGGGATACATGCTAAATTCATCAATGCAGTTACTTTTAGAAAGAGGAATTTAACTGGGAACCAAATTCTATCTCTAATGTTTTTTCTCTTTTAATTAAAAAAAAAAACCCTTGAAGCCTTAAGGGAAAAATATTAATAACTGAATTTAGGATTATGGTTGGGGTATAAGAATACTATTCCATATTATAAAGATTCTTTTTTCTCAGAAAAGAAAAATATGGCTTATGAGTCTGATTCTGGATATATGTGTATGTTGTATTGTTCTGGATGGGGAGACATTGGTGAATAACTTTGACCATCGTCCTTCAGGAATATTCACCTGCAGGCAACAGAAATTAATCATTGCCATGGCATCTAAACTTTAACAACTTGCTGAGGTTCTTAAACACCTTAAAACTCTTTGACCTTTTGATGAATGCTGTGTGCTCTCGACTCTGGTGATGAAAGTGCACAATTGGCATGTTATTTCAGGGGTGTTACAGCCCTTGGGTTAAGAGTCTGCACAACTGCAGGATATCCAGAGGTTGACTTTTTTTTTAACCTCCACAACATCTAAATTTAAAATGCGTGGCAGAGAGACCAGGGAGACTTGTTAAAATATATAAATACAATGTTCTCTTTGCAGAAAGGTTTGTGTATGTGTGGGTATGTGTGAGTGTGTGTAAAAGCTGCTGAAACCCTAAAAAAATAAGCACAGCTTCTCAAGAGCTCTCAGTTTGCCTCCTGAAATGTAATGTCAATAAGTCAGATCATTCTGGGAAACTTGAGACTTCGGAAGCCCAGCTCCTGCCAGTGGAAATGCCAGCATCCCAGTCCTCAGAATGAGCTTCCCTCAGCCTGGAGCAGGGAATTTAGAGAAACCGGTTTAGTGTTACAGGACTGTGAAGTCAGTTTTCCCCCCTCTTAGGGACCACGCAGTGTCCGGCCTGCTGCGCATCCAGCCTTTGTTGCCTCTTGCGGGAAGGCCTCAGGGTTTCACCCAACATCCCTGAAGGGACAGAACCTTCCCATTCAGGGCCCACACAGCGTCTTCTTGCCTCTCGACCTCAGGCTTGGGACTAAAATGGCTTTTTAAACTAAACATTTCTTTTTCTTGATGTGGACCATTTTTAAAGTCTTTGTTGAATTTGTTACAATATTGCTTCTATTTTTTATGCTTTGGTTTTTTGACCACAAGGCATGTGGGATCTTAGCTCCTTGACCAGGGATCGAACCCACACCCCCCTGCATTGGAAGGGGAAGTCTTAATCACTGGACTGCCAGGGAAGTCCCCTAAACTAAACATTTCTTAAAACAATCATGTTGGTATTTAGAGTTTTTTCATTTTACTTCTAGCAAAGGAAAAAAAAATAGAGGGAATGTAATTGAAAAATAATTCTGAAAAATTTTCAATCCACTGCACCTTTTCCAGTGGACACAGAGGTCTGTTAAGTGGGGTGACAAGCTGCCAGCACCCCGGAGCACAGAGCTTTCCGTCAGCAGCATTTACGTTAGCAACGCTGTGGCCAAAACCCTAGAGGATGCATCAGACATTTAGCGGAAACATAATCTCTTCAAAAGACCCAAAGTCAGATGGAGCCTTAAATATTTTATAGGAAAATATTTGCCAAAAAATGTGACTTGGCGATAAATTACAAGATTGTACTCATTAAGGTTACTTGCTGACAGAGACAGCTGAAATAATGATCCAGGATCCAAATTATTTTGGAGCCATGAAAAAAATCTATCAAAAATATATATATTCTTGTTCTTTAATTTTGCCAAGACGAAGTGTTTTGGGATTGCGTAAATAAAGCCCTGTTAGCTCACCTCTGAAATTCAAAGAAGTGAAGTGACATGGGAGTGACACGCAGAGCCCTCACCCTGCTTATAAGCAGACAAGATGAATAGCCTCCCTACCCCTACAGTAATGCAGTTCTCCTTAAAAACTCCACCTCTGCAGATGGGGGCAGATCTTTAAGAATTCCTTGCCTGTAGACAAACCACAGTTCTGGTTCTCAGGGCTGGGAACCTCCTGCAGGAGGTTCTTGTTCAGAAACCCATCTGGGAAATGTACATGGCACTCTGGTGCCAACTCTCTGGGGAAAACATTCCCAACAAACACTCACCCGGAAGTTTTAGGGTCCGGATGGTGGTTGTAACTGTGTGTCTCTACTGCAGAGAGAATATCTGAGTGCCCCTACTGCCCTTGGTGCATTCTTTTTGCTTACAGGCTCCACTCTGCTACCTTGGATGCCATGGCAGATGGCAGTGGCTCTGACTGAGAGCAGTGGTTCTCAGACTTTAGCTTTAGAATCACCTGCAGGGCTTATTACAGTATGGACTGTTAGGCCCCATCCCCAGAGTTTCTGATTTAGTGGGTCTGGGGTGGGATCTCAGAATTTGCATTTCTAATGAGTTCCCAGGTTATGCTGATGCTTCTGGTCCTAGGACGGTACTTTGAGAGCCCTGGTCTGTACTTTTTTTTTTTTAAATTTATTTATTTTTGGCTGCATTGGGTCTTTGTTGCTGTGCACAGGCTTTCTCTAGTTGCGGCGAGCAGGGGTTACTCTTTGTTGTGGTGCGCGGGCTTCTCATTGTGGTGGCTTCTCTTGTTGCAGAGCATGGGCTCTAGGTGTGTGGGCTTCAGTAGTTGTGGCATGTGGGCTCAGTAGTTGTGGCTCACTAGCTGTAGAGTGCAGGCTCAGTAGTTGTGGTGGCGCACAGGCTTGGTTGCTCCGCGACATGTGGGATCTTCCTGGACCAGGGCTCAAACCCGTGTCCCCTGCATTGGCAGGCAGATTCCACTGGTCTATGCTTTAATCTAAGGTGCCCCTCATTCCTCAGCTTGGGTCAGCCCTCAACACAACCCTACACAAACATCTTGGATGGGAGGGTGTGGTGCAGATATAGTTAGCCAGACCCAGGGTCCAAATTTATGTATAAAACAGCCCTTTTCATTTTACATTCAGCAGAACATTCCAATCTATTCTAGAGGCCACTAAGGGGCAGGGATTCTGGCGCTGCCCCTTCCCACCAGCTTGCCCCTCTTGGGGTTCTCTCACTAAAGAGGGGCTTCACAGTGACCCTTAGGCATCCAGGTGGCAGTTCCCTCCCTGTGGAAGAAGAGCCTTTTCCCCTGGACATCCTGCCCCCCGCCCCTTTCCCACACAGCCCTTCCTTTGGTCCCTTTCTTCTGCTGGGCTGTGCATTGTTCATTTCCACCTTGCTATTTAATGGCTTCAGGACCTGGGGAGTGGGAGATGGAAAAAGGGAGAAGCCTTCTGTCTTGTCTGCCCTCAGGATGTGTTGTGTATAAGGTAATCAGAACTTTCATACTGCTTGATTAACAATGCAGTGGCTGGACAATGCCGTGGCTGTGTCCTGTGATGTTATGCTAAAGGAGTCTTCCACTGTCCCAGGATATAGGACATGGTGGGGGGAGGGGCAGTCTTGCTGTTGCACAGTAATGGGTCAGTGTGCTGCTCAGCTTCCTGGTAATGCTGCCTTATGCCCCAAAGGGTAGGTTTAATGCTGGGAATCTCTGCTGTTAGTAGCTGAGATGATTTCAGACAGGGATTTTTGTTACCCTCAGACTGCACCAGGTAGGCAGCAATTACCCTTACCTATGCCTGGAGGTGGCACACACATGGGACATATTAACCCTGATTAATAAATTCCCTAGCAGTGGTTTCCCAACCTGGCTGTCATCAGAATCACCTGGGAGACTTTTTTTAAAATGTACAGTATTCTAAAAAAATATATACAACACAGAAAGCAAGAATGTACTTGTTTTCTTAATATATAAAGAGCTCTTACAAATCAATAAGAAAAATATTGATAACCCAATAGAAAAGAAAGGACAAAAGGTATGAATAGGCCATTTATACACATATAAAAGTTCTAAATACTTATCAACATATGAAAATACAATTGATATCACTCATAATTAAAGTCATGAACATTTAAACTTTGGATATCATTTTCAACTATCAGATTGGCAAATTTAATAGTATACTGTGTCAATAACGTGGAGAAAAGGCATTCTCACATGTTGTTGGCGGGACTGTATGTTGCAATAACCTTTTTTGAATTGCAGTTTGTCAGTATCTATCAAAATGTTACAGGCATATACCTTTGACGCATTGATTTCACTGCTATGAGTTTAGCATAGTGATGTCTTAAGATATGTATGAAAAAGTATGTACAGGAAGTTCATAGTAGCATTGCTTGTAATGGCGAAACTCAGAGACACCCTAAACGTTTATCAATAAACAGTGGGTAAATAAGTTATGTCGTGGCTATACACGGAAGCTCTCTGCCATTTCGAAAAGGATGATGTCAATCTGTGTTCATGTAACAATCTCCAAGATGTGTTGTTAAGTGAAAACAGCAAGGGGCAAGAGTGTTGTAGTGTACTATCATTTCTGTAAAAATATGAGTGATATATACATATGTACATATATGCATATTCAGAAATATGTATAGATTAGTTTTGAAAGGGTTTATAAGAAACTGGTAATAGGTTGCCTTTGGGCAGGAAGACTGAGAGACCCTCACTTTTAATATGTATATATATATCCCCTTTGCATTGTTTGAATTTGTTTTTACAATGAGTATGTTCTATTTCATTAATTTTTTTTTTTTTTTAACCATGCTGCAAGGCTTGCAGGATCTCAGTGTCCCTACCAGGGATTAAACCTGGGCCACAGCAGTGAAAGTGCTGGATCCTAGCCACTAGACCACTAGGGAGCTCCCAGTTTCATCTAATTAAAAAAAAAAAAACATTCTTGGGCTCCCTCTCTAGGCCAACTGGATTTACGTCTCCAAGGTTGGGAGGCAGAAATTCATGTTTTAGAAAGAGAACTCTACTGGGAGAAATGCCTGGTTCTAGTCTGGGATGGGGAATACACAAGATGGGCTTGGAGCATCTTGTAGTGTCTAAAGTAAAAAAGTAGGGCATGTCAAAGGGACCCAGGAGCCAATCTGAAAAAGCTTCCAATGGCCAAAGCTGGAAAACTCAAGCAATAAAATAAATAACATAGCATTGGATTATAACCCAGAGTGTACGTATCCATGAGCCCATATTGGTATACATAAATGATTAAATAAATAAATGGGCAAAAAGAAGCCCATCTCCCTTACAGAAGAATTCCAGGGATTCCAAATAATTTATGTAGATAGTCTCCACTACAGGAAGGGAAGCTTAATTTCCACCTCTTCCTTTGGGTTATGCTTTGGGGGACTCTCTTCCAAAGAGTATAGTGTTGGGGTAGGGGAGTAATTTACAGTGAAGAAAACTGGCAAACACTACCTCCAGGCCAACTAATCAAGATTAGCGTCAATAGTGATAAATCTTGCCGAGAGTATGTACCTTTGATAAGGTGCGATAAGAATGGTACTTCACCTCTGTAGTATTCTCCCCTAAAACCTGTAACCTTAGTCTAACCATGAGAAAACCATCAGACAAACTCAAATTGAGGAACATTCTACAGGATAACCCGGCCAGCGTTCTTCAAAGATATCAAGGTCATAAAAAAAAGGACATGCTAATAAACAGACACAGACCAGAGAAGACTAAAGAGACATGATGATTAGACGTAATGTGGTATCCTGGATAGGATCCTGGAACAGGAAAAGGATATTAGTGGAAAAACTAGTGAAATCCAAATAAGTATAGAGTTAATAATTAAAAACAAAAACAGAATTCTACATGGTTCTTATGTAGCCAGCTTGGCTCCAGGCTGCCATTATATACCTGAGAGTCACTTCAATCAGATGGAAGTTCTCAAACTTTAGAGTGCAGTAGAATTACCCAGGGAGTTTGTTAGCCCTGTAGATCCCACCAATTCTGATTCAGTAGGTCCATGGTGGGCTTGGGGATATGCATTTTTTAAAAACAAAAGCCAAGTTTTTTATTCATATTTTTGCATTTGAAGTACTCTCTGATGACGTCCTTGGGATTCTTTGCATAGTCCTTTACTAAAACCACCCATCTGCAACCAACCTTTCTACAGGGTTTCCCCCATCTGTCAGTATTCCAGAGGCCTACTCGTTCCGCTAGTTTCTAATTGTCATGAACCTCAATGAGGTTGAGTTTTGTCAGCACAAATGGCCTCCACCTACTTGACATACATAGGCTCATCACAGTTGGATGTGATGCACTCAAAGATGGGCTTGGCACTAAGACATTGGCACCTTCACAAATTGCATGTGCTAGGTCATCGTGGAAGAAGGCAGCCTTCAGTGCCTCTTGTAAAGCAGTGCTAACATCCATTACACCTCCAGCAGCAATACTATGGTGGTAGGTTATGGAGACAAATCTTGAATGCCCCTGAGGCCCTGCCTCTGCCCAGGGGATGGCAGGAAAATGGGATATGCATTTTAATTATTTTTTATTTTTTTATTGAACTATAGTTGATTTACAATATTGTGTTAGTTTCAGGTGTACAGCAAAGTGATTCAGTTTTACGTATATATATATATTTTCAGCTTCTTTTCCATTATAGGTTATTACAAGATATTGAATATAGTTCCCTGTGTTATACAGTAAATCCTTGTTGCTTTTCTATTTCATGTATAGTAGTTTGTTAATTTCATACTCCTAATTTATTCCTTTTCCCCTCCCTTTCCCCTTTGGTAAACATAAGTTTGTTTTCTATGTCAGTTAGTCTATTTCTGTTTTGTATATAGATTCATTTATATTATCTTTTAGATTCTACATATAAGTGATATCATATAACATTTGTCTTTCTCTGTCTGACTTATTTCACTTAGTATGATATTCTCTAGGTCCATCCATGTTGCTGCAAATGGCAATGTTTCATTCTTTTTTACTGCTGAGTAATATTCCTTTGTATATATATATACCACATCTTGTTAAACCAGTTATCTGTTGATGGGCACTTGGGTTGTTTCCATGTCTTAGTTATTGTAAATAGTGCTGCTCTGAACATTGGGGTGCATGAATCTTTTCAAATTAGAGTTTTCATCTTTTCCAGATAAATACCCCAGAGTGGGATTACTAGATCATATGGTAGATCTATTTTCAGTTTTTAAAGGAACCCCCATACTGTTCTCCATAGTGGCTGCACAAATTTACATTCCCACCAGCAGTGTAGGAGGGTTCCCTTTTCTCCACACCCTCTCCAGCATTTATTATTCATAGATTTTTTGATGATAGCCATTCTGACCAGTATGAGGTAATACCTCATTGTGGTTTTGATTTGCATTTCTCTAATAATTAGTGATGTTGAGCATCTTTTCATGTGTTTCTTGGCCATCTGTATGTCTTCTTTGTAGAAATGTCTATTTAGGTTTTCTGCCCATTTTATGATTGGGTTGTTTGATTTTTTTTTGATATTGACTTGTATGAGCTGTTTGTGTATTTTGGATATTAACCCCTTGTCAGTTGCATTGTTTGCAAATATCTTCTCCCAGTCTGTAGATTGCCTTTTCATTTTGTGGATGGTTTTCTTTGCTGTGCAAAAACTTTTAAGTTTGATTAGGTCCCATTTGTTTATTTTTGCTTTTATTTCTTTTGCCTTGGGAGACTGATCTAAGAAAATATTGCTTAGATTATGTCCGAGAATGTTTTGCCTTGTTTTCTTCTAGGATTTATGGTGTTATGTCTTATATTTAGGTCTTTAAACCATTTTGAGTTTATTTTTATATATGGTATGAGGGGTATGAGGGGGTGTTCTAATTTTATTGATTTACATGTAGCTGTCCAGCTTTCCCAACACCACCTGTTGAAGAGACTATCTTTTCTCCATTGTATATTCTTGCCTCCTTTGTTGTAGATTAATTGACCATAGATGTATGGGTTTATTTCTGGGCTAGGGATATGCATTTTAATAAGTGCTGCAAGGGCTTCTCAAATGCCCCATTTTGGACACACTGTACTGGAAACCAAAAATCTGATATTCTATTCATAATTGCTATGTCTATCAAAAAGTTGTGAGTTCAGTTGGAACAAAACTCTGAAGATAGAAAGATCACGAACTTCCATTCATTATGTAACATCTCAGTCTATTTGGGGCACTCAATGAGTTTCCTAATAGAATTCTTACTGCCATTTGACATGTGATAAGTGTTAAATGAACAAATAATGAAAATAAGGAATTAATAGGAAACCTCCTGACACATCATCCCTTCTGGTCATCCTGACCTATTATAACCAGAAGAGTCTATTTCCTATGGCACTTAAGTCACATTTAAGGCATATTCTTTTCATTTTTGTTGCAGGCACAATGTCAACCATGAATTTGTTTGCAGAATTAGAGCTTGATGAATATCTTATACTTCTTCCAAAGGCATCCTGTGCACTCTTTCTTCAGGTTCTCCCTGCCCATAGTTTCCTCTCCTTGAGACTGTTCCTTGTTCCAAACCAATCCACAGCTCTCTCCAACCTCCCCGTCCCCTGCCAACACATTCCTAGTTAATTCCTGCTCAAGTCTTAGCTTAAAGATCATTTCCTCATCCAGCCTCCTGCACTGGTAAGGACCCCTCCAACGTGCTCCCAGAGCACATAGTCTTTCCAGCAGTACCACCGTTACTTAAAAGGAAAGTAAGCCTAGAATTCCTTTCTTAGTGCTTTGTTATTCTTTTTTAATCTATTGCTTGAGTTTTCGTGAGTTAGTGCCAATGCTGTCCAATAGAACTTTCTGTGATAGTGGAAATGTTCTTTATTTGTGCTCGTGCTTCAATCCAAGAAATCTGTGCCTCTTGACACCGAATAATTCATTGCTTCATTATAACTTACCTTTTCTGTTAGGTTGTGTATTTCCTCATATTTCCATCCATCTGGCTAAGGGAGCAGGAAAGGCTAGAGGAAACACACAGGAGGTGATATTGGAGAAAGTCGAGAGCAGTGAAGAAGGGTTTCCCTGCAGAACAACAGAGACAGGTCCCGCAGGCAGATGGAACACCATGGACAAAAGTTCAGAAGCATGAAACAGCAGGGCAAAGTCTAGGAGGTCTCACAGTCAAAGACAGTTAATGTCTAAGGAGGACATAAAGGGAACCCAACACAAACATTTCATATAAGATATGGAAAAAATTGATTAGAATTTGATCTTGGAAAGTGAAAAGAAAAATTATAAAATTAATCTATATTGTTATTTATATGTAACAAAAGTTAGGTAATAATTGTAAGTCTTCCCTAATTTTTGGAATAGAAAACAAAGTTAGTGTTGATTTAGGGTTTGGGAATCTACTTTTAAAAAAATGTGTCTGGTAGCACATTTGACAAATAGGTTGAAGTCCTTCATTCTTCTCAGCCGCCCCCCTTAATCTATAATTTTCAAATATTCTTCTTTTGAAGATCCTATTAATGTCCATTTTTCCCTCTTTAATTGTTAACTTGTCTAATTTTGCAAGACTTTATCAGTGTTTGCCTGTGATTCTAACATTTCTTCAACATCATCTCCATCAGTTACATGAAACCCTGCATTAGTTAGGGTTATTCATATTATGATGATTTTTGTGTCCCAAACTAACCAGACACATTTGGATAATGATTACCAGGTTAAGAAGAACCTCCTATAGTTCAGTATGGCTGGAGTGTTGGGTATGGGTCAGGGAGCAGTGGGAAAACCCTGACATTTACCAGCTTCAGCAAGTAAGTCTGACTTTCTGACCTTCAGATTTCTTACTTACCTTGAGGCAGCTGTTGCAAGAGTTCAGTAAGACAGCACAAATGGAAACACCAAACACTGTGCCAGGAGCATGACTGTCCCTCAGCAAATACTCATGGTCTTCCTCTGCAATGCTTTGGATATCCCATATTACATTTGATTGATTGATTGATTGATTTGTGCACGGATCAGATTTCTGTCTTGTCACTCTGTCAGATGAGCACAAAACCTGATAGATGAACTTGTGTGCTGCAGAGGGGCAAGAAAACGTTTGTCAATTTTTAAGACAGGGCTTCCCTAAAAGCTAGTTTTCCACTGAATAGAAAGATAAAGCAGAACAGGAATGTGAGATATTACATATGCTGAGGATGATATCTCTGAGACTATACAGAGCTCACATTTGCAAGACATGCAAAGATTTTTTATTCTAGGGCCGAGGGATTCTGGAATCCAGCCCTTCCTACTTGTCATTCATTCTAGAGAAATAAATAAATTAGGCAGTGAAACAGGAGAATCAGCGTGCCTCAGTGCAATCTTAAAATTGAATTTATAAGTAAAAATTAGAAGATGGAGCACATCCTGGGCTCTTCTGAGGAATTATTGACAAATGTGGGACTCTCCTGACAGCTAATCTGAAATGCAGTTTTTCTGTCTATTCTTAAAATAATTTTTTTGTTTTTTATGGTACGCGGGCCTTTCACTGTTGTGGCCTCTCCCTTTGCGGAGCACAGGCTCCGGACGCGCAGGCTCAGCGGCCATGGCTCACGGGCGCAGCCGCTCTGCGGCATGTGGGATCTTCCCGGACTGGGGCATGAACCCGTGTCCCCTGCATCGGCAGGCGGACTCTCAACCACTGCGCCACCAGGGAAGCCCTTAAAATAATTTTTGAATTCATATTTTAATGTATTTGTTTTAGAATGTTTTATTTCCCTCAAGAACAAAGGGATTCTTTGGAAAGAATTATATGCAAAAATTAGCCGAGTGGTTTGCAACCATTTACAGTGGAAATTTATATGCAGTGGTGGTGGTCTAAACTGTAATCTTTACTTTATCATACGATTCCCATTACTTTGGAGATACCTCAGAGGCTAAATCTCATGGGACAGTTAAAGAGCAAGGCTCTGATTTTCTAATGAGAAACTGAAAACAATAATGAGATTTGTTATCAGATTAGAATTGTAAACTCACCAACAGAGAAAGAAACAAATTTGAGATTTTAATCTTTGTGTTCCACGTTCCAACCACATTATAATAGTATCTCAAGGGAAATTTCTTCTCATTCCTTAGAGGTAATATTTGCAGCTATTTTCCTGGTGTGGGTTAATTTCATGGAAACAGATCTCAAGGATGAATGATCATGTCTAAAGGAAAAAAATGCTGATAGGCTGTGTCTTAATCATACACATCTTTCTTGGGAAATGTTTAACCAAGAATTGAACATGTAAGCATTAAAGGAAATTTAAGGGAACTATTGATTTAAGAAAATTTGTTTTGGAAGGGCAAGGCTAGATACAGGGCACAGAGAAAATCTAAGCTTCCCAACACAAATGTCAGAAAAGATCTACTTATCCTCTGTTGCTAGCCATTTCTAATTTCCCCTACGGAAGAGTGTTCTTTTAGGTTAATTTTCTTAATATATAAATAAACTTGAATAAATCAGTAGGAGAAAGCTCAACCACCCAACAGAGGACATGAATAGGCAGTTCATAACGAAAGAAACATAAATGGCTTTTAAACATGAAAAATGCTTTAGGCAATTGTTAAGTCAAATTAAAAATAGAAAGTTATATAAAAAATGCAGTCTTAGTTCACAACTTGGCTCAGCAACAAATAACATTTACGTAGAAATAATAACCTAAATGTTGAACTTAATATACCTGTAAGTAGCTTATTGAACAAGAGGAACTTGGAAGGTTCCAGCTGCAAAACTCTGTTATCTCACTTTTTCAACCCCATGGCTGAACTATCAGACAATTTCTATCATGTTTCTAAGTACTTTTAGGTTATTAATGAATAGTCTCCATTTTTTTTCAGGTTATCCAAAGCTCTTATATCAGAACACCAAGCTCGTATCCCACAGCTCTCCCACAGCTTGGGCCTGACACAGGCTTAAAGTTTTCAGTGGGCAAGAAGTATGGGCAGGGTTGCCAAACAAAATACAGAACGCCCAGCTAAATGTCAGTTCCAGAAAGCAACAAATGCTTTTCGTAGAATTTCGTCCCAAATAGTGCATAGGAGGTACTTACACTAAAGAAAAGCATTTTTATCTAAAATTCAAACTTAACTGGGCTTCCTGTACTTTTATTTGCTAAATCTGGCAACCCTAAGTAGAAGGTCAATGTCACTTTATTTCTTCTTGCTCACTATGCTGCCTCTGGCTCCCCTAGGGTCAGATGAAGACACAGAAAAGGTAGAATGAAGAGGAAGAAAAGCTCTTGGCCTGCAGAGTTGTCATCTGCCATGAGTGCCCTCTTTGTATGTATCAGTAATATGTCCAAGGTTGATTCATGAGAGACCCTTCATCACTGGGATGTTTTTGCTGTACTTTCCTTGACCTAGAAGATGCCTCATTTGGCTGGCCACTGACAGCTGTCCACTCAGCACCTGGCTCCTGCCTGTCCAGTCGTTACTGGGGTCATTTTTCATCCTTCCAGATGATACTGTTGTGTTGGGAACTTTTGAAAGCAACCTATTGGCACCTCTCTTCCACAGAATCCAGCCTGGCCCACAGAAAACCAGATCTTTGCCCCACCAATCCCTGGAAATGCTGGCCAACCTTGACTTTTTGTCCTGCTAGCAGGCAGGCTGCTCCAGCCAGCTTCTGGCTTCAGACTTTTTTTCCAGGTGTTAGTCAGTCACCAAGTATGTGACTGTCCCTGCAAACTATCAGTCTCTCTGAGGATCCCCTTGAAGTCCCCCTCACTCAATTCAGGATGAGTGTAAGGCGTCTTCCTCCCCTCTAGCACTAGGGATGGGGTGGGAAACACAACACTCTGCTAACTCTCTCCAAAGCAATGCCCAATACAGGCCCCTTCAGCTCCCTGGCTAATTCTGGAGACTGGAGGTAGTTAGTAGCGAAGGCTGGAAGAATCACTTTGGGGCCACCTGATTCGCAAGCCCTGCATGGATTTCTAGAATCTCTATTTACAATGTGGGGTTGCTTTGTACCTATTGTTCTTAGCTTTGGAGACTCAATTGGATTTCAGAGACTTAAGACATCTATTTTAACAATCTATTATACAACTAAAAATGGTTATATAATTAAATTGTGAAGATGAGAGGGAAAGTCTGTGTGTGTATGTGTGTGTGTGTGTGTGTGTGTGTGTGTGTGTGTGTGTGTAGTGGGCAAGGGGTTGTCATAAACCAAAATCCTCATTGATTATAACAGGAAGGCAGACAAATGTGTCTAAAACTGATAGACCAAAAAGTAACAGTATAAGCACACTGCTTAGAAATATGGAGATAAATACCAGAGAGAAGATCCAAGTAATTGAAAATGCTTGCCTTTGCGGAGGGGGACTGGGGGTTTGAAAATAAGTGGAGACAAAATACTGCTATTTTTCATTATATGCCTTTTAGTACTATTTTTTTTTAATTTTAAAGAAAAATTTATTTATTTATTTTTTGTCTGCATTGGGTCTTCGTTGCTGTGCGCGGGCTTTCTCTAGTTGCAGAGAGCGGGGGCTACTCTTCGTTGCAGTGTGCGGTCTTCTCATTGTGGTGGCTTCTCTCGTTGTGGAGCACGGGCTCTAGGCACATGGGCTTCAGTAGTTGTGGCACATGGGCTCAGTAGTTGTGGCTCGCGGGCTGTAGAGCGCAGGCTTGGTAGTTGTGGCACACGGGCTTAGTTGTTCCGTGCCATGTGAGATCTTCCCGGACCAGGGCTCGAACCCGTGTCCTCTGCATTGGCAGGTGGATTCTTAACCACTGCGCCACGAGGGAAGTCCCAGTACTCTTTTTTTAAACAAATGTATTACTTTGATAATAAGAAGAAATATTGAAAAAATAATTTTGCATAAACCACAAAAATTACACAGTCATCAAAAAGAATGAGGCAGACCTACATGATAATGCTAGCTAACACTTATATAGTATTTGAGGAGTATTGGACATAGTCTAAATTCTGGGTGTATGTGTATTTGTTTGCTAGAGCTGCTGTAACAAAGTACCACAAACTAGGTAGCTTAGAACAACAGATATTGTCTGCAGGTCAGTCAGAAGTCAGAAGTCAAGGTGTTGGCAGGTCCATGTTCCCACTGAAACCTGTAGAGAAGGATGCCTCCTTGCCTCTTCCAGCTTTTGGTAGTCCCAGATGTTCCTTGGCTTCTGGCAGTATAACTTCCTTCTTCACATGGTATTCTCCCTATGTGCATGTCTGTGTCTGTGTCCAAATTTCCCCTTTTTATAAAAACACTAGTCAGATTAGGGTCCATCCTAATGACCTCAATTTAATTTGATTACCTCTGTAAATACCCTATTTCCAAGTAAGGTCACTGGATACTGGGGGGTAGGACTTCAACTATCTTTTGGGGGGAACACAATTCAACCCATAACACCATGTAAGGACCCGGTGAGGTGGGGACCATTATTAGTACCACTTTGCAGATGAGGAAACCAGAGCACAGAGAGATTAGGTAATTTGGTCAAGAATACATGGCTAATTAATGGTGGTACTGGAATTTAAACCCAGGAGACCTGGCATCCAAATCCTGTGCCTTTAGCCACTAGACCACACTCTCTCTCTTACACTAGGTGTACAAAGCAAGGTGAGAGTAAAGCATAGAGTATGCTGTCATTTGTGTGACACACTTGTGTGAAAAAAAATTGGAGATGACTATTACATACATGCTTACAAATACACAGTACACTTTTGAAAGAATGCCCAGGAAACTGACAATAGTGTCACCTCTGGGGAGGAGAATTTGGGGACAGGGAAGTGAATCTTTAATATGTGTTCTTTTAAAACTTTGAAGTTTTCTGGGACTTATTTGTTTGTTTACCATATGTAGGAATTAATTTAAAATATTTCAATTAATGCACCCAATATGGGAACACCCAAATACATAAAACAAATACTAACGGACATAAAGGGAGAAATTGATTGGAATACAATAATAGTAGGAGACTTTAACACCCCACTCACAGTAGTGGACAGATTTTCCAGACATAAAATCAATAAGGCAACAGAGATCCTAAATGATACATAGAGCAGTTAGACTTAATTGATATTTTTAGGATGTTACATCCAAAAAAACAGAATACACATTCTTTTTAAGCAGACATGGAGCATTCTCTAGGATTGACCACATACTGGGACACAAAACAAGCCCCAACAAATTTAAGAGGATAGAAATTATTTCAAATATCTTTTCTGACCACAGTGGCATGAAACTAGAAATCAACCACAGAAAGAGAAATGAGAAAAAAAAATTACATGGAGACTAAAAAACATGCTACTAAAAAACCAATAGGTCAATGACAAAATCAAAGAGGAAATTTAAAAATACCTTGAGAAAAATGACAATGAAAACACAAACAAAAATCTATGGGATGCAGCAAAAGCGGTCTTTAAAGGGATGTTTTTAGTGATAAAATATTTTAATTAAAAATGAAAACGGGCTTCCCTGGTGGTGCAGTGGTTGAGAGTCAGCCTGCCAATGCAGGGGACACGGGTTCGTGCCCTGGTCTGGGAAGATCCCACATGCTGCAGAGCGGCTGGGCCCATGAGCCATGGCTGCTGAGCCTGTGCGTCCAGAGCCTGTGCTCTGCAACAGGAGAGGCCACAACAGTGAAAGGCCCGCGTACCACAAAAAAAAAAGAAAAGAAAAAGAAAAAAGAAAGCAAGAGGAATGTCCTTTCACTAATGCCATCCCCCCAGGTTACAGGAGCTCCTTGGATAATATGCTATGGAAATGTGTAAGGGATCTTTTTTGGGGAAAATGTTCTAAGCGTTGGTTCCCAGACAGCTTCTTTAAGAAAGACAATTGCTTTGAAAGACTTTTTTGGTGGCTATATAACTTTGGGTAGAACTTTAGATAGTGGAATATTATGTAGCCATAACACTTTACATTTTCATGTAGAATTTAATGATCATGGGAAATATAGTTATAAAATATTAAGTGAACTTGTGTAGATAGATATTTGTCTCTCTTTAAAAGCAATGCTGAATAGAAAAAGCTAGAAGGAAATAGACCTAAATATTAACAATGATTATTTTGTGTGAGAGTGAAAGAATTATGGGTGATGTTTATTTTCTTTTTTGCACTTTTTCTTATTTCATTTATGTTCTAAGATAGAATTTAAAACATTTCTTAAAATGTGCTAGAAGTGTTTCCAATAAGCTAGATCCATTCCCACATGGACTGACACTGCTTCCCCTGAAGAGATTCCAATGACAAGATGAGTGTGTGTGCCCTAGAGGTTTCTCTCCTTCACAGTCAGCCTGGGAATCCATTTTCACATGTAAGCACTCCTACCCTTAAACTACCACTTTCCTAACTTGATTCCCCAGCAAGATTTTTTTAAAGGAGAATGAGAGGTATGCGGGTGGTCTGCAAGGTATCAGCTGTCATCCTTGGAACTCTATTAGGATTGTTCCCTTTCAACTGCCTGCAGGATGTAACTTTGTCCTGCCGGCCCAGCCTCCTGCAGGCCCAGCTGACCAACAGCAGCTGTCACTTAAGGCTATTCGCGTTGTACACTGTACAACTCAAGGGTGTCATTCACATGGATTGATGTGAGTAGTGTCTCCTAGTGAGGTGTGTGGGAACAGCCCTCATCATAAGACTTATCTGGTTTCCTGGAGAGGTTTGGACTTCTTCCCTCCCTAGCCCATCACTTATCAGCAGACTGCTATAATAACAACCCAGTGACAGCTCTCAGCTCAGCTTCCCCACTGAGGTTCTGTGTCTGCACGTTGGGCTTTCCTCGTGCCAGCTGGCACATGACTCAGACATCATTAAACCATCCTCAGCCCAGAGTCCAGCTAATTCTCTGGAGAGCTGGGGGTCAGGCCTTCAGGTCCAAGTCAGTGGCCAGCAGTACTTTTTGGCTTGTGTACTAGAAAGGACTTTTGTGGCATTCTCAAGGATGACTACGTTAAACATCAGACGAAAATAAAACCTGCTATGAAGTAAGGCAAGAGTCCTTCAGGGACTGGAAACTCTCTGATCTCAAGTGCTTTCTTCTGATTGGGCTGGGAGGCTCCCCTCAGCCCT